>NW_020837972.1:23848787-23970931 GCF_003676395.1 Aethalodelphis obliquidens
GCTCCGGACAGGCAGGCTCAGCGGCCATGGCTCACGGGCCCAGCCGCTCCGCGGCACGTGGGATCTTCCCAGACCGGGGCACGAACCCGCGTCCCCTGCATCGGCAGGTGGACTCTCAACCACTGCGCCACCTGGGAAGCCCCTGTGATTCACTTTTAACATGTCTGTGTTCTCGCCAACTTGGCTGGTTTTCTTTTGCTTCCAGTTGCATTTAGTTAGAAATGAGGTGCACAGAGTTGATCTTATGTTCTGGGGCTGCTGCTGGCAGAACGGAGCGAGAACTCATGCTCAGCAAAGGGTCCCCCAGCCTGGCCCATTCTCCTCTTTCAGCCCCACCCGGGAGGAGAAAACAGCACGGCCCACATCTCTGTGCAGCAAGGGGCACATCTCTGTTCCCCTCTGTTCAGGGCCCTGAACAAGCTGGTGGTGAGTGTCACATTTTAAAGGGGGTACAGCCCAAGGACCCTCTCTGCCTTGGGGTCACAGGTCTTGTACTGATCCCTGAGGCTGAGAAGCAAGAACAGAACTGCCTCAATCCCGATAAAACTGCTGTTGCCCTTTTCTCCATCCTCTCCCAACCACTCCTCAGACCTGAAGGAAAGAACCTAGTCTGGCATGTGAAGAAATACTTCTCTAGAATCCAGGTGCTAACATATGATGTCGAAGTCTGCGATAATGGCGCGCCTCCTCCCTCCCCGGGGCCCTCAGGCCTCCTGCTGCAGTGGCCCCCTCACAGCACAGGCAGATTCAGAGGGAGAGGTGCCACGCCCCGCTGCGGCTGAGCCCCAGCCTGAGATCCTCCCCTTCCTCAGCCTTCCCGCCCCCCGCCCAGTCTCACTGCTGCCGACGAGGTGACTACGCCATGATACGGACACTCCAGCAAAGGCTGCTCTGACTGGGAATCTCCACAGACAGAGGGGCCCAAGCCCCAGAACTCAGTGTGTGAGAGACGCCCAGGTCTCCACAGGTTCTGCCAGGGACCCCAGGATGCGGCCCGCATGCCGCTGGCGTGGACTGTAGGACAGCCACCTCTCCCGGAAGCAAGGAACTGGAGAGCTGGGGCTGCAGACTCCCACTCAGGTGCCCCTCGCCCTGCGTCTGGCTTCCAGCCACCCTCAGGGGCTCGGCTCAAACAGAAGACCTCCAAGGGCACCTCAGGGCAGCAGAGGAGTGGGCAGGGAGGGCCGTGCAGCAGCAGAGGGGTGTTCATCCAGCGAGAAGGCAGCCCTGGGACCCCTCGCTGGAGACGCTTCTCGGGCCTAGAGAGGGCTGCCCCGACCGAGGCTGGGCCTAGAGAGGGCTGCCCTGGCCGAGGCTGGGCCCCGGGAACCTGGAGGTGGAGCCACTTCCTGCTCTGGCTGGTTCACGCTTCTTCTGGGCTGCATGACCTGCTCCCTGAGGGTCGTCTTCCTGGGTGCCCGTCTTGGATGTGGGTAGTCAGAGCAGAGAATGGGGACGCTGCCCAGCTTGCTAATGTCCCAGCTGGGGGTTCTGCTGCAGCAGCCACTCCAGGGTCTCCATGAGGTACGACATGCCATAGTGCTGGGCAATGTTCTGGAAGGTTCTGATCTGCTCCATGAAGACCTACAGGAATGACCAGTCACAGTGAGACTAGTCCCAGAGGAGGCACAGAGATGCAAGGCCGAGACCCAGAAAGGGCCAATGGCCGAGGGGCAGCAGGGCTGGCTGTCCACGGGAGGCCCCACCTTGGTGTGGATGGTGAGGGAGAAGGCCCCGGCACAGCTACAGTACGTGGCCATGTTGGTCTCCTTCACACCCCGGCACTTCAGGCAGATCTGCAATGAGAAGCAGCCCCAGTCAGGAGCCTCCCTGGCCCAGGCCAGGGCTGGCCAGTCGCTTGGCACCTGACAGGCTTCCCTCCCCCATGGCCTTCACCTCAATTCTGAATAAAATCTGAGACTCGATAATGGGCTTTATCCAAACATCCCAATCCATCTGCCGGTGGACACCCTACCCTTGACTCTGAGTCTGGGGCTCCCCCATCCATCACACCAGGCACCAGCTGTTCCCTGTCTGGACCGCAACACCTTCCTCGGGTCTTTGCTGAGATGTTCCCTCTTGGTGAGACCACTCCTCCAACTAATGCTGAAAGCTTCCCTCTTGCTCACACACTGCCTGTTGGTTCTCTTTACTCTTACCATCACTTAGTTGTCCTGTTTACTGTGTATCTCCCTCCACTAGAATAAAAAAGGTCCATGAAGCCAGCACTTGGCCCCTGTACGTGCCTAACAGATGCTGTAGGAATGAATGAGTCACCTGGGCTCATGGACAAGGCCTGACCCAAGAGGTGGTTACCTTGGAGGACCAGGTAACGATGTTGAGACCTGTGTACACCTCTAGTTTCCCGTGGGTGCGAACTGCTTATCAACAAACCCTCCACCAACTGGAGGGGCGGTCGGGCTGGGTGCAGAAAAGCCCCAGCACCAGGCACCGCTGCTCACCAGGTCCTGCAGGGTGAAGGCCATCAGTTTCTTCTGCAGGGCTTCCACCAGGGCCATCTCAATGACTGACGAGTCGTAGGCTACCTGACAGTTGGAGCAGAGCCACTGAGGCAGCACAGACCCATCCTAGGCAGAGAAGGAAAGGGACCAGGTCACCTTCCTCAGCCCCAGTATTGAGAAGGGATGGCAAGAGAAAAGCTCGTGGTGAGAACTGTGGTACTGCTTGCTCACAGCTCCAGGGCACACTCACATCACCACTGTCATCACTTACGTGTTTACCAGGACAAGGCTCTGGCATGTGGCAGCTGAGTGGCCTGAAAAGGGTGTTTGTTTCTAATTCACATCAAAGCTAGCTGGGGGCCCAGTAGGTGTAGCCCAGTAAAGGTGGAGACTGGGGTCACTTGATAGGGAGTACTGCAGGACCCCCTGATCCACTGATGCCTGGATATTCTGGCTTTACCAGCAAGGGGCCTGACGGAGCTGGCCCACCTGAGAGAAGGAGGGCTCTTTGCACAGGTCCAGGTCCCGGCAGAAGTTACAGCTGCGGCAGATGACCTCAGGGAGCACGTAGGAGCGGCAGGGGTCTCGGAACTGGGCCTCCTCCGAGAACTCGCCGACATCTACCAGGCGAAGCAGGTCTCGGTTTAGCTTGTTCACCTGGTTTGTGATGTTCGTGTCCAGAGACAGGACCTGCAGAGAACAGAGCCCACATCAGGGACAGCTCCCGGGGCCTCCCTGCTGCTGTTTGGACCAGAAAACCCCACAGCCAACTCTCTAAGCTACTGTTTCTCAACATCATCTCAACTCTTCCTGCCTTCTGTACATCAGTGATTCCCCGACTCGGGGCCATAAGAGTGGAGTGGAGGCCCTGCCCCCAGGCCTTGTGGTCTCTGTCAGCTCCGGGGAACTCTGGGACACACCGAAGTGTGCTCTACGTGTTCTCCTTACTGGCTCCTTCTTCCTCAATGACAGGCAGTCCTAAGTCTACCAGAGCTCTACAGTCTCACTGCAAAGGGGTTGACTTCAACCTTCCACGGTGGGGGGGCTCCCAGGCCAGCCGAGAAACGCCTCTGCAGCACACGTGTGTGTCAGTGCCCGCAGTGCTGGCACTGGAAGTCGCTCCTGCAGAGCCACAGGAGACTCGTTAACCCCCCATCTGTAAACAAGAGAAGACAGCACTGGCATGTTTCACTGGCCTCTCCCAGCCCTACAACTCCTGTCCTAGCACAATGCCAAGAGCACAGAACCAAACGCCACTTAGAAGACTTCTTTAGGAGGAGCGTTTATGGTCGATCCGAAACAAAGTGGGTGGATTTGCAAGCACATTTATAATGAGGATCGACAGCCTACTGGGCAGTATTATTTAAAATATATACATTATACATGTCTTTTACATAGGGAGAACACTGGATGTAATTAAGAGACAGAAAAAAATGAAAGTGAATTCACCAAAACATTAAGGAAGAAGTAATGCTGATTCTACACAGTATCTTCCAGAAAACACAAGAGGGAGAACACTCCTAACTCATCTTGTGAGGCCAGTATCACTCTGATACCAACACCAGACAAAGACAGTACAACTACAGTAAAAAAAAAACTGTCACACACACAGACTCAAATATCCTCAACAAAATACTGGCAAATTGAACCCACTGGTATCACGACTAAGTGGGATTTACCCCAGGAATGCAAGGCTGGATCAACATTTGAAAATCAGTGTAATTCACCATATCGAGACTAATGAATAAAAACCAATACAATCATCTCAATTGACACAGAAAAAGCCCTTAACAAAATTCAACATCCATTCATGATTAAAACTCTCAGGATAGGACTTCCCTGGTGGTGCAGTGGTTAAGACTCCATTCCTCTGATGCAGGGGGCGCAGGTTCGATCCCCTGGTCAGGGAACTAGATCCCGCATGCTGCAACTAAAGATCCCGCACGCAGCAATGAAGATCCGGCGTGCTGCAACTAAGACCCAGCGCAACGAAATTTAAAAAAAAAAAAAAATCAGTGCCGTTACAATAGCACCCAAACCATAAAAACCTGAGGTGCAAATATGTGCACTATTTTTATGCTGAAAGTTCCAAAAACACTGATGAAAGAAGTCAAAGACAACTTAAATAAATGGAAAGATATAGTGGTTCATGGATTGGAAGCCTGAACATTAAGATATCGATTCTCCCTAAATTAATCCAAGACTCCAAACAACTCCAATCAACAATCCAAGAGGATTTTTTTTTTGGTAGAAATTGATATGCTGATTTGAAATTTATAAGGAAAGGCAAAGGAACTAAAATAGTCAAAATAATTTTGAAAAAGAAGAATAAAGTTAAAGCATTCACACTACCTGGTTTCAAGACATATTGATAAAGTTACAGAAATTTAGACAGTGTGGTATTGGAGAACAGACAGATATTCAGATTGATGGAGACCCAGAAACAGACCCACACACATATATATGGCCAGTTAAGTTTTGAAAAAAGCACAAACATATTTAAATGGAGTAAGGCTGATTTTTTCAACAAATAATGCTGGAATAATTGGATATGTTTATGCAGAATATGAACCTCAATTTATAACATGCACATTGCACAAAAATTAACTCAAAATGAATCACAGACTAAATATAAAACCTAAAACTATAAAACTTCTAGAATCTAGAAGAAAACATAAGAGAAAAACTTTGTGACCTTGGTTAAAGCAAAGATTTCTCAGATATGACACCAAAAGCTCAACCCTTAAAAAGTGACAAATTAGATAAAAGTTAAGACCCTCTGCTCACTGAAAAATGGAATTTTGAAAAGGCAAGCCAAATTCTGGGAGGAAGTATTTGGAAGTCACAGATCTGATAAAGGACTTATATACGGAATATATGAAGAACTCTCAAAACTCAACAATAAGAAAAACAACCCTGATTCACTTTGCTGTACACCTGAAACTAACACAGCATTGTAAATCAACTATACTCCAATAAAAATTATTTTAAAAAGAAACAATTTTTAATAATGGGCAAAAGCTCTGGACATTTCACCAAAAACACATGGAGAGCAAACAAGCACATGCATAAAATCTCCACATCATTAGCATTAGGGAAATGCAAGTTAAAACCACAATGATATACCACTACACACCTATCTGGACAGATAAAATCTTGAAAATCAACACCACCAAGTTCTAGCGCGTTGTGGAGCAGCTGGACTGTAGCCATACACCGCTGATGAGAGGCCTGAAAAGTGGCAAAACGGGGCCACTTTAGAAACAAGCACGACATGACCCAGCCAGTCCCCTGCTAGGTTTCTATCAAGAATGAAACTTATGTTCACCCAAAACCTTCTCTATGAGAATGTTTACAGCAGCTTTACTAACAGTCACCAAAAACGTGAAAACAACCTGAATGTCCTTCAACCGGGGAACTGCGGTTCTCCCACACAACAAGGGAGAAAAAGACTCAGCGATGGAAAGGAACGAAGCACTGAGACAAGCAATGACATGGAGGAGCCCCAGGTGCATTCTGCTGACTGAAGGAAGTCAGACCTAAAAGGCTACATGACCAACCATTCCACTCGTGTGACATTCTGGAAGCGATCACAACGCAGGGACAGATAACAGATCGGCGGTTCCAGGGCTGCAGGCGCGAGGAGCTGAGCCCGAGGGGAAGCGTGGGGGAGTCTCTGGGGTGGTGACCGCTGTGTACCTACCTGGCTGCTGCTGGCCAGCCCTATCCATGTGTGAAAAGTCGAACGACTGCACTGCACGGAGAGTGACTTTTACTGCATGCAACTTTCAAAAAGTAAATGAACACAGGGACAGACAGATCAGAGCGTGCCAGGGGTGGGGACTCTGGTTCTGTATCCTGAAGGCGTGATTGGGTACCTCACGGAATGCACACTAAAATGGTGAATTTTCCTGTATGTAAATTATACTTATTCTTTTAAACATGTATTTATTTCTTTACTTGGCTGCGCCAGCTCTTAGTTGCGGCACGCGGGATCATCGTTGCTGCATGTGGGCTCTTCAGTTGTGGCACGTGGGATCTAGTTCCCTGACCAGGTACTGAATCCAGGCCCCCTGCACTGGGAGGGCAGAGTCTTAGCCACTGGACCACCAGGGAAGTCCCTGTAAATTATACTTTAATAAAAATAAAACTTAAAAATTCTGAAGTCTACCAAGGAATTAAAATGGTACACTAAACCATTTCTTCACCACAATCAGAAGCCAATTGATCACTGTGAAACTGTGATTTGCTGGGAGGTAATTTAACGGACAGGAAAATGCTCCGTAAGGGATAACGCCGGCTGGGTCCTCATCTGGTAATATTATGCCATCGTTTGATGCAGCCTGCCTTTCCCAGAAAGGCATTTAGCATCCGAGCAAGCTCTCCTCTTAGGTTTCACAGCAGCCCAGACGTTTTGGGAGCCCTGTCCAGTTCCTAGTCTGGCCCACCAGCCCCACGTGATCCATGAGCACCTGCCGTTCCACTACTCACCTTTCACCAGCACCACCAGGTCATCCCTCCCCAGGGTCTCTGCATCCCCTCTGCCCATGGCCAGACCCTCTTAGCCACAGTGGTCTCATTCTCAGCCCCAGGCCCCATCAGAGGGCCTTCCTCACCTGCCCCACCACTGAGCCCACCTCTCAGCACCTGTGCTCTCTGAGCTCACCTGTCCCTCACTGACTTGTGCCCCCTCAGCGGAGTGAGAACAGAGGTCTTTCCCACAGCGGCTGCATGGAGTGGGCGCAGTGGGTGTTTCTGGAAGAAAGGAGTGACCTGCACACACATCAATGGGAGTGTCCTCACCTTGCACACATATTTGATGAACTCCAGAGCGGGGTTATTGAGGAGGAGGTGAGAACCGGGGAGGACAGGAAACATTTCTGAGAGCTCAGTCGAGTTCCGAGAGCCTGTGACTTTCTTCTGAATCTTCTGTGTGATGGTGAAGAAGTTCTGAGTGAGTTCGTTCGCCACATAATCTTGTGAGAAGGTGATCATTCCTGGGAAGAGAAGCAACACGATGCCTGCTCCCTATTTTGCACGGCGATCGCGACACCGAGGGAAGGACCCCTGAGGAGCACACAGTGGTGGCCCCCCGTGGCAAGGGCGCTCACCTGGAAGGGCTCCGGCCTCTCCCTGGGCCTCCTGGGAGAGCTGGCTGGCCCCCCTCCTCCTCACAGGGGTGCTGCCCGGGGCGCTGCGCCTCAGCTCCTCCTTCATGCTGTGGTACACGGCCACGATGTACGCTGCAGAGAGAGGGCAGGCTCAGGCCACAGGCCCCGAGATTTGCCATTGCCGCCAACATCCCAGAATCCGGGGGCACCCTGTGGCTAGTCACACTGCCGGCCAGACTGGCTGAAATGTCATTAGTAGCGATGATTCTATTTGCTGCACTAAGATGAGCCAAAGTCAATCAGAGAAATGGGGACACGCAGGGCACTCGCTGACGCCCAAGCTCAGGCAACACGTGTCAACCTTCACACTGGACGGCAAGACAGAGGGCTCGCCTCGACCCCCAGGCACAGCACACTTCTCCAAAGTCTCCACCAGGCCCACACATTCCAGAAGAGAACTTAAGAAAGCAAAGGGCTCAAAGACAAGTCGACAAAATATAAATATAAAATATAAAATAACCACAATGGAACTACCTCTGTCGCTATGTACGTGGGTGCACCTATATCTACGTCTGTGCGTCTGCTGACAATTTATGATTTAATTTATGATGCTCTTCATCAACTGTTCTAATGATTAGCTCTGAATTATAACAGGTGTTTAATCTACACACTTCGTTTACACATCAAGCTAAATAATTTGATTTGTAACACTAAAACTTTTTCTTCGTTTTAAAAAATTTTGTTGGAGTATAGTTGATTTAAAATGTTGTGTTACTAACACTAAACCTTTAGACCCAGATGAAATATAGGCGTTTCTTACACCGTAAGTTGAGCCTCAAGGACCAGCCAGTGGGGCAGTCGATTCAGGAAGTGTCTAAACTTTTCTACTTGGGGTTTACCTTGATCACTATACGTGCACGCGCACAAACCTCGGGGGCAGGGCCACGAAGCCTTCGTGACGCCCCGGGAAGGGCAGCCTTCCTCACGGTGAGCTTCTGCGAGGGCCGAGGGTCTCCTCCCTGCCTCTCACAGTGCTGTGCAGCCAGGGCGCCCCTCAGGGGCCCCCGACTCTGGGCGTGCTCCCACCAGGGCCACGTTATTCCCAGTGCGTGGCTCAGGCGCTATGGAGAGTGTGGACGACTCACCTGAAACGATCATGAGGAAGTAGCTCTGGCAGGAGGCTGCCTGCGGCAGGAACTGCAGGATGTTCCAGCTGTTTTCCAGCAGGTCCTCGACATCCAGCTCCTGTGCACCTCCCTCCTCCTCTGGTTCCTCCTCAGGCTCCTCCCCCTCCGCTCTGCCCTCTTCGGGGGAGTCTTGCTGGGACACAGAGACAACCCCAGTCACGTCTGCGCACAGCAGCACCGCCCAACGGGTGCCCTGTTCGCCCCCCAAGCCCAGGTGAGATTCCTGCGGGACGGCTTTAAGAATAAGGTCATTTATGGAACGTGCCTGGTGCACAGAAGCACTCAGTACACAGCTGACTGCTATTCTCGTTTGCTCTTTCAGAGGATTCACTTTAAAATTATTCAACTCCCACCTCCCAGGAAGGCAAGAGTGTCCAACATCTGAACTCTGACGGCCGCCATCCTTCAGAGCAGCAGCCACCGCTGCCTTCCCTTGATTCGTCTACATGGCCGGCACTTCCTTCTCTCCCACCGTGGTCTCAGTGGCCCTCCCAACCCCAGCACCAAGGGCAGCCTCTGTTTCCTATCTGCTCTCAGCAGCACGGCTCCTTCCTTCTGGGACCGCTCTCCCTTTGATGCCTGAGGCCCCATCCCCCCAGTTCCCCTACCCACTGGCAGCTTCCTCCATGGGGACCTGCCCTGGGGGCACTCAGGCCTCTCAACCCACGCTCACCCCCAGGTGTTCTCACCAGCCCCAGCTGCCAGGCTCAGCAGCTGGGATGACCCCAAGTTCCCACCCCCAGCCCCTCCCCTAACGCCCCTGCCACCACCTGACCTCTGCATCTCCACCTTGTGCACGTCAAGCAAACGTCAGGCTCGGCAAACACCACACGCCGCAGCCAAGCACAGCTCCCTTCTCCCCATACTCGCTCTCCTGCCCCGTCCATCGGGGTTCACACACCCAAGCACAGGCCCACCTACAACCTACTCGCCCAGACATCGCCCCTGTGCCCCCGGGCGTCACCCCACATTCATTCTGCTGGCCCATCCACTCCACCTGCAATGCCCACCAGAGTCCTTCTCCCTGACTCCACCCTGCCCCACATATCCTCCCCTGGGCCGACACTAACCGGGCTCCACTCAGACCTTGACCTCCTGCGGTGCTGTCCACTCAGGATCCAAGTGGAAGTCAGGCCCTGACACTCCCCCACTCAGAATCTCCCCATCACTGAAAGCCAAGTGTCCATCACAGCCCTCAGGCCCAAGTGGCCTGGCCCCAGCCAGCTCTCTGCCCATACCTGTGACCACTGTCTCTGCTTGTCCTGTAACTCACGGCAGCCTAACACTGCAGTTCCGTCACCCCCTCAGAGGACTCCTCGACCTCCCCATCCAAATCGGCCCCTCCCCCGTGGCTCACTCTCTATCTCTACCCTGCTTTTTGTTTACTCCGAGCCCTCATCATTGCTGACGCTGGCGTATACATCTACTTGTTTGCTTGTTCGTGATCTTTGCCCTCACAGACTCCGTGAAAGCAAGGACTACATGACCGGGGCCTAGAACCGTGTGCCTGGCACTCGGCCTGCGACCCTCAAGTGTGCACTGAAGGGACCAGTGTGGACCCCTAAAGTTGCTTCAGATTCCAACCTCTGCTCTCTAAGACTGGCTACCTCTTACCTGTCCACAGTGAATACTAGGTGGAACATTTCCTTTGATTCCACCATAGTTAGAGGGATCCATCCAGAGAAGAAATTCCCAGCATCGAGAGAAAGAAATTGTCAAAGAATGGAAGATCTCTTTAGAATGGATGCTAAAACAAGCAAAACAGAAATTGCTTAAATGAAATCAATAGTTTTCCCTTTTTCCCACTTCCCCCACTTCTTTTATTATCTGTTTAACCCTCTACTTATTTAAAGAGGGATATAAAGTAGACGCACATTTTATCATCCCTCAAAGTTTCTAGGGAACACAGGAAACATGATACTAGGGAGGCATCTGCGTCCAGCCAGGAGGGGCCAGCGCCGCAGGGCTGAGAGGCGAGAGCGGCACAGAGCAAACCCCACACTCAGCAGAGCATGGATCACGCGCAAGTGTGAGAAAACCACACCAGGCCTGGGGTGCTTGCTCCCCGCCGCTCTCAGAACCTCGTAACTCAGAGGCACGTGCAGCTGTGCTCACAAAGTCTTGCTTCAACAGTGGGAATAATGAGCCCTAGACTAAACACTGCTCTGGCTCTGCCTATACATCTCAAAAAATGCCCCAAAGGATCAAACTGTTTCCAAGTAACATAACATAAAGCTCAAGAACATTTACAGGAATGCAAAAGTACCCAGCGGACAAGCCAAGATTCTTAATGTCTGGCATCCCATCCTGTATCACCAGGTGTGCAAAGAAGCAGAGAAAACACAACACATAATAAGGAGAAGAATCTATCAACTGAAGACAAATCAGAGCTGACAGAGACGTAATAACGAGCAGAACGGAATTAAAACCGTTATTAGGGGGCTTCCCTGGTGGCGCAGTGGTTGAGAGTCTGCCTGCCGATGCAGGGGACACGGGTTCGTGCCCTGGTCCGGGAAGATCCCACATGCCACGGAGCGGCTGGGCCCGTGAGCCATGGCCGCTGAGCCTGCGCGTCCAGAGCCTGTGCTCCGCAATGGGAGAGGCCACAACAGTGAGAGGCCCGCGTACCGCAAAAAAAAAAAAAAAAAAAACCCGAAGAAACAAAAAAAATCCCTGTTATTAGGGGCTTCCCTGGTGGTGCAGTGGTTAAGAATCCGCCTGCCAATTTAGGGGACAAGGGTTCAAGCCCTGGTCCGGGAAGTTCCCACATGCCGTGGAGCAACGAAGCCCGTGCGCCACAACTACTAAGCCTGCGCTCCAGAACCCGCGGGCCACAACTACGGAAGCCCGCGTGCCTAGAGCCTGTGCTCCACAACAAGAAAAGCCAACGCAATGAGAAGCCCACGCACCGCAACGACGAGTAGCCCCCGCTCGCCGCAACTAGAGAAAGCACGCATGCAGCAAGGAAGACCCAACGCAGCCAAAAATAATAATAAATTAATTAAAACAAAAACAAAAAACCTGTTATTAGAACAGTATTGCATGTGTTAAACCAGAGGGAAGACTGACCATGTTAAGTAGACTCTAGAGATGTATAAAACCCAAACCAAGCTTCTAGAGATGAAAACTGTCAGTGTGAAATGAAAAATATACTAGATGGGATTAATGGCTGATTAAACATTGCAGAAGATCAGTGAATTTAAAGACATAACAACAGAAATTATCCAAAAAGAAACAAAGAGGAAAAAAAAGACTTTCGAAAAAGATCCATCTGCAATTCTATGCCCAGCAAAAATATCCTTCAAAAACAAAGGTGAAATAAAGGCTTTTTCAGATACCCAAAGGCAGAAAGCATTCGTTACCAACAGAGCCATGCTACGAGACACGTTAAGGCTGTCAGCAGCAGGTGAATGGATCAGATAAGACACAGATGAATGAAGGGTACAGGAATGCTGACACCTGTTGGTGATGTACTCCACGTAGGCAAGGGCGTCCTCCACCCGCCGCTTCTTGGTGCACAGGATGATGCGGTTGAAGTTGGCATACACGACTGATGACCCCAGGCGCTTGAACTCAGCAATGAGCCTGCAGACCAAGTTCAGAATCAACGGTCAAGACACCAGAGAAGACCAGAAGACACTGTGAGAAAAAAGCTGATCGTCCTGAAGCAGAAAACATACTTAGAACCCAGAAGCAACAAAGAACAAAGAGGTCTGCATTGCAAAACCCTACCGTAAACAAAACCAAAGACAAAGACTGAGGAAAAAGTGTGCAACTCACATCACAGAAAAATGGCTAATTTTTATCTAGAAAGAACTCATACAAATTAATGAGGGGAAAAAAAACCCAAATCTACAGAAAAATGGGCAAAGGATATGAAAAGGAAGTCCAATTTCATTCATAATAAGGACTGCATATTAAGGGTATACCAAGAGAGCATTTTATCCCATCTGGTTGGCAATAATACCCCGCATGGCGGCGTGGCCTGGAGTGGGGACATACATTCCCAATCATATCTAATAGCACAATGAACTGTACGACCTTTACAGGGAGCTCTCTGATAATACTGATCAAATTGGTGTTCACCCATCTAGATTTATCTGATAATATCGATCAGATCTGCAACAGCGTCACTTCCTGAAGACTATTCTACAGACATGTTTGCACGACCTCATCACGTACAAGGCCACTCCACGTTGGTCACTGTGACAGCAAAAGTTGTGGAAGCAGCCTAAATGTCCATTAGCGTGGTACATCCACACACAGCTCTCTAAGATCTACTGTTAACGAAGGCAAGCGAGGTGCAGAACAGTAAGCACAGTGTACAATGACTTATGAAAAAGCAACAAAGACTATGCATCGCACAGCGTGTCTCTGGAAGCTGCGATGGCAGCTAAGCTCTTCCTGGGACCCATCTGATCGCTATGGTTCAAGTGGGCTCTTGACTCCCAGAGGTGCTGACTGCCATCTTTCTGGCTTGGGGACTGAGGGATCAGCATAGCCCGGAGAAGGCCACGGGCAGCACTCACTGCAAGAAGAGCTTCTTCATCATGCTGTGCAGCGTGCGGTGCAGGGTGGGGTCGTGAAGCAGCGAGGACGGGGACCGGAGCCAGCGGTAGAAGTGCACCACCTGGTTGTCGGCGTAGATGTTGCGGTACTGCGTGATCTCCTTCACCCAGCCCACCACCATGCTCTTCAGGATCCTGCAGGAGGGGTTCAGAGGGCGCCCCCTCTGTTGCTGGCACCAGCTCTTCCCTGTTTTGCTGTCACCTTTGCCCCCTCCCTTCTCACTGTTCAGATCCATTCCTCGGCCCTCTGTGACTCATCTGCACCCCTCAACACCACCACACTCAACACAACCTTCCAAGTTTTCCCTACGGCTGGTGCCAGGACAGAGCTGAGAAGACGGGGGTGCCCCACAAGAAGGCACCTCACCTGCTGGGAGAACCAGGAGAAGACTGACCACAGAGACCTGCAGGGCCCTCCTCCCTTGGGCCAGTCATGGGCCTAACGATCTGCTTCACCACGACTGCCCTGGTTGTGTCGCCCCAGGTGGCTCGCAGCCATCCCCGCCCCGTGGCAGCTCTGCTGCCAGCACCTCTCGGGACACAGCGGCCGCTTCCCTGCCCAGCAGCCCTCGGCCCTGACCACACCGTGCCTTCGGGCCCTGAGCCTCTTCTCCACCAGCCCCCTGGCCTGCAGCCTGCTCCTTCCAGCTCTGCCCGCCTTCTGTGAGAATGCAACAGGAGTGGCGGTTGGAGAAAACCATTCTTGAATCCCAAGACTTGCTCCTGAGCACCAACCCTTCCCCTCAACTGCAGCACGACCACAAGCACGGGGCCTCAGTTTCCTCATCTTTACAACGGGCCACAGTCATATCACCCAGTGGGCTGTGGAGAGCACACGTGCTCCCTGCCCGTGTCACCGCTGCAATTCGCACCCCCTTCTGTGTGGCTTAACCCACTGTGCATGTCCTGCTGTGCATCCCACAGCAGATACTCGATACACACCCGCACCCCAAGTAAACTGGCGATTTCCTGCAGGCACGCCTCTGGCCACAGGAACTGTCAACCCATACCTGGAGGGCAGCAAAAGACCCATGAGCAGAGGAAGGAGCCTGGCCCTATGCTGGTTTCTGGCAAGGCGGAGGGAAACCCCACTGACACTGTCTTAGCTCTTAGTTTCCGAAACAAGGACAGAAGATAAAAGGATTTCTACTGCTCCTTCTAGAACCCAAACTGTTGTTCGGCCTTTGGAGAGGAGAGGGCACAAGAAGAAGAAAAGGTCAGGTGATGTTCTCAGGGTCGCAAGCCCCTGGGTACCTGAAGGTGCTGGAGCAGAGGGCCGTCTCGTCGTAGCTGGTGGAAGCGCTGGCAGCCTGATTGCCCGTGATCATGTCCTCCAGGGAGGCCTGCTGGATCACATCGAAGCTGATGCCCATGCTGTTGGCCCCCTCCATGTCATTGACGTGGTGAGATTGCAGGATGGTGTTGACAGCCAGGTTCTGAATGTCCAGCTCCACGCACACTGCACACAGACACCACCGCTTATGCACTGACCCCTCCTGGGTGCGGAGCCTGACCCCAGCAAGCACTATCTCAGAAAAATCCCTGAGGCTGCTGTTGGGGGCGGCCAACTGCAGAGCACACACCCGCAGAGCCCTGCAGGCTCGGCTCCCAGGCTCTCGGCCCAACAGGGCTGAGCGTTCCCAGCAGCACAGAACGGCAACAAGCGGCAGAGGCAGCAGCCCAGGCCCCCAAGCGCCTCACCCACCCACCTGTGGAGTAACAGCCTGAACTGTTGACCTCCACAGGGGCTCGGTCATCGAACTCCACGACAAGGCGGTTGTCGTCAGCCTCCTTCCCGCCCAGGTCAGGCCGTGATGTGGAAGACAGCCAGAGCAGGTGGTTGTGGCGCTGGAGATGGCGGGCAAAGAAGAGGTCGGAGCCAAACGTAGAGATGTCCTCTGGCAGATTCCCAACGGGGATGTGGAAGTACCTGCAGGGGCACGGGGTCAGCCAGCCCCAGAGGGGACAACGACCAGGGAAGCGGGGAAGGCCGACTTGCCACCAGAGACCCGTGAGGCCAGCCACGACCAAGATGGGCAGAGACACCCCTCCACTCGGCTCACCTGCTCATCTCGAAGGCCTGTGACAGACAAGTGTCCAGGTTGAGGTAGTGCCGGATCATGCGCCGGGCTCCGTGGCGCTGCCAATCCAGGACCCCGTAGCTGACCTTATCAGCCACACGGACAGGCACTAGCGGGAACTCCTCCAAGACGGGCACTTCGCCAGCCAGCCTCTTCAGCTCCCAGTTGGACTGAACAGCGATGAGTGTGGGCCCACGGCGCTCCTCCTGGGCGCAGGGAAGGAGACAGCTAGGTGGACCCGGCCCGGGGGAGGGAGGGAGGGAGGGAAGGAGGGAAGGAGGGAAGGAGGGAGGGGGCTCCCGCAGTGTGGGACCCCGACGGCACGCACTTTGTAGGCCAGCAGGAAGCGCTGGATGGCTCTGCAGATGACCTTCAAGTCTGTTTCAGCCCGAACTTCAAAAGTGTGTTTGCTGGGGGGCAGGAGCTCAGGGCCCACTTTCTCCAGCAGAAGGCTGTGCTCGGCTGAGTACAGGGCACTGAGGCTGGGCATCTGGTTGCTTCGCACCTAGACAAACAAGGGCTGGGTCGGCGCCTCTCCCCACAGGAAGGAAGGAAGGAAGCCCGGAGTGGACATGGGTGGCCGGGCTACCTCTGCGGATCCACTTCTAATTGCTGGGCGAAGGCTTTTGGAAACAAGGCAGCAGTGGGGTCAGGGGTGCGAGAGTTCCGTGCCCAGGGATATGCTCCTCCCCCAGCGAGGCTCGCCCACAGCCTAGCCCAGAACTCACGGTATCCAACACAAACACAGACGCCTTGCGCTGTGCGGGCACGAAGATGCCGAAGAGAGCTTTGTGGCCCTGCGCGTGGTGATACAGGTAGATGTGGCGGATGCTCCCTGCAGGAGGACATGGCCTGTCACCCTGAGATAAGCAGGAGGTGGGTCAAGCAAGGGCGGCTGGCACATGCCATACCTGGTTCCAGGTAGCTGAACTGGGCCAGAGAGCGCATCTCCAGGTGCTCAAGAGCGAAGGTTTCTGCTTCCCAGCCTGAGTGATGCCTCACCAACTGTTTATTGACCACACACACACAGCCCAGCTGCACCAGGGCCCGAAACAATAACGGAACCTGGAAGGGGGGCAGACAGAGTGGTGTGAGGGCTGACGAGGGAGAGCACAGGCCCATGGCCATCTTCGGCAGACATGCTGCTGAAATTCACTGTGTCCATGAAGTCCACAGCCAATGCTGCTAGCCTGTCCATGCCTCTGTGGGGTTTGTTTCCCTCTATTCCATCCGGATAGATCCTTGCACAGTTCAGCTGGGAAAACAGTTACCTGAGTCTCGTACACGCCCTCGATGTCCGGCGCCGCCAGCTCAGTGTTGATCTCGTTGATGTGCTCTTGGTACATGTCCTCTGGCACCGAGTACTCATAGAGATTGTAGACCACGTTGGAGCGAGGAAGGACCCGATTCACCTGGTGACACAATATGGCGATGATCTCACCCCACAACTGAGCTAAGTCGTAATGTGTGCTACAATGCACAGGCAAACACATGTGCGCACACTCTTACAGCCATGCATCGTTTAAACAGGCCTAGAACCTCTGGTGCCCACAACCATGGAGTAAACCCCTACAGCCCATCTCTCCCAATGAGTAAAATGAAAAGGTCTGGGCATAACTTCAAGAAGCTGCCCGAGGCTTCTAAAAAGCAGACAAGCTCCCAGACTGTGAGGGGCAGGTGTTCCCGCTTTATATTCCTCTTTTCTCTCCTGGGTTTAACCTTAAGGGTGCAGGAAGCAAAAACCGCGAGAGAAGCCATGTTTTCCTGGACAGAAGACTAGGGAAGGAGTGTGGGAATCCTGGCGAGGAGGGAGCAGGAGAGGGGTGCCCAAAGGGGAAAATATCCTACAAGGAAGGATGTCCTCCTACAAACTTACATCACATCACATCCAAGAAAGCTACAGAATTCCAGATCATCTGTCCTCTGCTGCCCAACACCCACCCTGTCCTCTCTCTAGATCCATATTTTGCTGAATATTCTGGTCAGAATCGAGTTTCACCTTCTCCAGAAGGCTCCTCTGTCTAGTTGCCAGTTACCAATACTCGAATCTCATCTCCTCAACTAGACATCAACCTGTTAATCGGTTCCTAGCACCCAACCAAGAAACGTGCTCATTTGCTCAGTGAACGAGCTCTGGGTGGAGCTGACTGGGAGCTCGGCCTCTGAAGACACCACAGCTGAGAGGAGGACGCCTGCTGTAGGACCCCACGTATGTGAAATGTCCACAAGAGGCTAATCTAGAGGTAGAATGTGGACCAGTGCTTACTGAGGGCTGGGAGAGGGGAGAGACTGCTAAGGGGCCCGGGGTTTCTTTGGGAGTAATGAAAACGTTCTAAGATTGACAGTGGAGATGGCTGCATAACTCTGTGAATACACTAAAAGCCAACGAATCGTACACTTTAGATGAGTGAACTGTATGGCATGTGAATTAGACCCCAATGAAGCCGTTAACATCAAAAGAGCCTATGGAGACAGAGCCTGCAGCCTCTGACTAATGTCCACCCAGTCCTTTCCCTGCTACATGGACGTCAGATGCAAGAGGACGGCGCAGCAAGGACAATGACACCCACAGCTTCCATCATTGAGCATTCACTTGGCGCTTCACAGCACCATTTCAATTAATTTTTACAGCATCCCAAGAAGGTTCTCAGGAGATGGAGGCTCCAGAACACCTCGCTCAAGGTCACAAAGCTCACTAGGTCTTTGCGTGGCCTCCTCCATAGTGGAGACAACCTCAGAGGCTGAGCAGACAGCTGACCTCAGTGATCAGCAACGCCAGCTGCCCCCCGTACCTTCCGATAGGAAGGGCCCTCCTCCGCTTTGGCCACCCGCTGGTTCACGTAGAATACCCGGGGAATGTTCAGCTTGATGCAATACAGGTCACTGCTGATGACAGCCCACAGCCTGAACAAGCCAGCCTGGCCGGTCTCGCTGATCTGAAAGGAAACACAGGTCGCACAACAGTGCGTGTCTCACCGTGTCACAGAAGGCACTCAATACCTGTGGACAGGCCATCTCCCAGGTGGCCTCCAGCACCAGGCCCTGTCACAGAGGCACAAAGGTAAAGCCCTGCCCTTCCTGCTCCATTCCAGACCAGGTCCCCAGGATCGTGAGCCATCCAGATACCCCTTCGTTCCCATAAGCCATGCTCCCGCCCTCAGGGGTGTCCCGCCCTCCCACTGCTAGCTGTCCGCACTTGCACGATCTGCCACGGGAGGTCCAGAATGCTGCGAGCAGTTCTTCGCAAGAAGCCCCCCAGCCCTGTGGAGGGCCCCTCTCGGACGGTCCCAGGCCTCGGTGCACCTTCTGGCCCCGCCAGACGCCGCCTCTTCTTGTGAGCGAGGCGCTGTCGAGCCTGTAGCTGCCACTTCTTCTTGTGGAACTGGAGCCAGACCAGCCACTCTTCCTGGGATAGGGCAAGAGGAGGAGACGGGAAATACAGTTGAGCACGAGTGAAACAGAAACACCCTTCCACAGTCCCCAAGTGCTCTGTAAGAACTGGGTACACCTTGCCAATTTGCTCAGGGGTCAAGGCCCAGTTCAGGGCCCAGACCCTGCAGGGAGACGGCTCGTCACAGGTCAGGCCTGACCAGCGTCCCTGCTTCCTCCCCCTGAGGATTCTTGCCTGGGTGGATCCAAGCCCCGGAGGCTGCCCCAAGATCTCCTGCCAGGGCACCGTCAGCTCCAGGTCCTGCGACTCCTCCTGGCTCTCCCAGTGGCTACGCCTCCTCTTGGTAGCAACGGGCACTGCCGAGTGCAGCGGCTTCACAAGGCCGAAGTCCTCCATGTCGGGGGCGCCAAGGCTCTGGGCACCTTCTGAAGCTTGTGCCACGCCCACCTGCAAAGATCCAAAGGAGCCTTAGAACAGCTCTCTCTAGAAATCACCGTAAGTGCACCTCTGAATAAGGTAAAATACTTGTATGCAAACGTATTCATTTACAGACTAATCTATTTTTAAACTTTTAAGAGTGAAAAGGTCAGACAGAAAATGTCACTCAGGCATCACCATTATGAAGTGAATGTTTACATTTTTCTGTGCTTGCTTCAGAACTCTCTCCTCTTCATAAGAAATAAAATACTGCAAAGAATAGGTAAAGGCCCCCTGTTTCTCCCTCCCAGCCCCCAAGCACAGTGCCTACCACTCCCCACACATTTTGAATTTTTACTCCGTACCTATAAACCCATATACCATTACTTTAAGCTGCAGGTTTATATGAACAGAGACACATGGTACACAACCTACTGCAACTTGTTTTACTCAATAACGTATTTTTGAAATTGATCCCTATTGATGCATGTGGACATTGTCCATTCATTCTAACTGTAGGATATTCCATTATGCAAATAAATCAGCTTACCTATCCATGACATTCTAAAATGAAGAATGGTTAATTTCTACTCTTTCAGAACTAGAAACTGGGTTCGTCAACAACCATCCTTCCACATGCTGCCTGAAGACCTTGTGTTCACACTCCCACCAGAAATACAGATAAGCTCCTATTTCCCCACATGTGCTGATAGTTGGTGTCACCATACTCATTTTTTGGTGTGATGTGGTATCTAAATACTTCATCTTTCATTTACCGACAGTGGGGTTGGCCCTGGGGCAGCCAGTCTTCTAAAATGGCCCTGATGACCCCCACCTCCAGCTGTTCATGCCCCTGTATGACTCCCTCCTGAGTGTGGGCTGGACCCAGTGACCTGCCTCAAATGAACAGATTACAACGAAAGTGACAGGATGTCATTCTGAGATTAGATTATAAAACACAGTGACCTCTGAACTGCTGCCACTCTGGCTCTTATCCAGTGCTTGCTCTGAAGTCAGCTGCCAGGCTGTGACCTGCCCTCTGGATAGGTCCATGGAGCAAGGAAATGAGGACGGCTCCACTAGTGAATCCTGCCACCAGCTACCAGAGTGAAGCACCTCCTTCCCCAGTTGCTGGGGAAGCCTTCAGATGAGACCACAGTCCTGATGACACCTGACTGTAGTCTGTGGGAGACCTTGAGCCAGGGGACCTTGATAAGCTGTCCCCAGATTCCAGAACCACAGGCCACAGAAAGTGCAAGATAATAACACACCTGTGGGACTTCCCTGGTGGTGCAGTGGTTAAGAATCCACCTGCCAATGCAGGGGACACAGGTTCGATTCCTGGTCCAGGAAGATCACACATGCTGCAGGGCAACTAAGCCCGTGCGCCACAACTACTGAGCCTGAGCCCTAGAGCCCGCGAGCTGCAACTACTGAGCCCGCGTGCTGCAAACACTACTAAAACCCATGCATTCTGGGGCCTGCATGCCGCAACAAGAGAAGCCACCACAATGAGAAGCCTGCACACTGCCACGAAGGGTAGCCCTCGGTCGACACAACTAGAAAAAGCCCGTACGCAGCAACAAAGACCCGGCGCAGCCAAAACAAAAAACAAAAACACCTGTGTTACTTAAGCTGCTACGTTCTCGGATTACTTGCTACATAGCAACAGAAAAATATACACATGCTTATGGACCATTCCTAACTTTCGTACATTCCAAATATCTTCTTCGAATTATGACTTGTCTCTTTATGGTGACTTCTGTACTATAAAAGTGTGTGTGTTTTTTACTTTTTATTATAAAAATTACAAAAGTAATGAATATCCATGGTTCTTATAACTCAGATTCAATAAATACCAACGTTCTGCCATTCTTGTTTCAGACTACAGAAAATTTACATTTTAATTAATTGAATGTATCTGTCTTTCCCTTTGTGATCGTTTTTTATGCATGCCTTAAGAAGCTCTTTCTACCTCAGCATCATAAAGATAGCCTCCTGTGTTTTTTTCTAAACAGTTGTTTTCTTTTTCAATTTAGATCTGTATTTGGAATTTGTTTTCATACTCAGTGTGAGATAGCTACTTACTTCTTGAAATATGAAAAAACATTTCCCCCAATATCATTTATTGAATAAGCACTCCGTTCTCCTTAATAATGTATAACGCTACCTCTGTGACAGACCAAGCTCCCATACGTATTTGGATCTGTTTCTAGGGTACCTATTAGCGCTACTGCTGTATGGTCTTGCCTTAATAAGACTTTCTTGTGTGTCTTGTTACATACTAAGACAAGCTTCCTCTTGTTAATCTTCAAAATTGTTTTTGTTTTTCTTATACTTGTTCTTCATATGAATTTTAGGATTAGACTTTCAAGTTACATGAAAAAACTTTTTGCAGGACTTCCCTGGTGGTCCAGTGGTTAAGAATCCGCCTTTCACTGCAGGAGGCGCAGGTTCAACACCTGGTTGGGGAATTAAGATCCTGCATGCCGGCCTTCCCTGGTGGCACAGTCGTTAAGGATCTGCCTGCCAATGCAGGGGACATGGGTTTGAGCCCTGGTCCGGGAAGATCCCACATGCCACGGAGCAACTAAGCCCATGTGCCACAACTACTGAGCCTGTGCTCTAGAGTCCAAGAGCCACAACTACTGAGCCCACACGCCACAACTACTGAAGACCGCACGCCTAGAGCCCATGTTCTGCAACAAGAGAAGCCATTGCAATGAGAAGCCCACACACCGCAATGAAGAGTAGCCCTCGCTCACTGCAACTAAAGAAAGCCTGCACACAGCAACAAAGACCCAACGCAGCCAAAAATCAACAACAACAACAACAAAATCCTAATTGTTTCTAGTATAAGATAAAGCTACAGATTTTTATATATCAGCTTTGTATCTAATGATCTTGCTGAAATGTCTTATTAGTCAAAACAATTCCTGGGTTTCCTTACATTTTCTGTGTTAACAATTATATCACCTGCAAATGACGAGTTTTATGCCTTTCTATCCTTAAAATTTAACTTCTTTTCCTTGTTGAATTATGCTGGCCAGGACTTCCAAACAATTTTGAATAGAAGTGATGGTAACAGGCATCCATCTCCTGTTCCTCAACTTTAATGATTCTAATGTGCCATTAAATATGATGTGTGCTATTGAGTTTCGACAGAGACTTTATCAGAGAAACATCTCATCTTTTATGATTTTGCCTGCTCAAAGTTTTATCACGAACAGACATTAAAGTTTATCAAATGTTCTTTCTTGCCTCTATTGGAAATGATCCCATAAGTCTTCTCTTTTGATGATGATGATGAACAGATTTTTCCTAAAATTAACTGAATTAGCAGATCTCTGAAGTTAACACCTGCCATTCCTTGCATAAGTCCTGCTTGTACACAATGTTACTGTTTTTATACGGTGCAAAATTTAGTTTGTTACTATTTTTGTACCTGTTGTTTGTTACTGCCAATGGCCTATAACACTCCTTCCTTTTCCTGGCCTGTCAGTTTGTTACCAAGGTAACAAGTGTTATCAAGATTACCAAATGAGCTAAGGAGCCTCTTTTTTTATTCTCTGGAATAATTTGTTTAAAAAGTTCGGTAAAATCCCTCTGAGGAACCATTTGGGTCCAGTGTTTGTTTCTTTCTAATTATGATTCTTTTTTTTTTTTTTTTGCGGTACGCGGGCCTCTCACTGTTGTGGCCTCTCCCGTTGCGGAGCACAGGCTCCGGACGTGCAGGCTCAGCGGCCATGGCTCACGGGCCCAGCCGCTCCGCGGCATGTGGGATCTTCCCGGACCGGGACACGAACCCGTGTCCCCTGCATCGGCAGGCGGACTCTCAACCACTGCACCACCAGGGAAGCCCTATGATTCATTTTTTAATGGTTAAAGTTCTATTCAGTTTTTCTCTTTTTTTCTTAGGTTAATTTGAATAATTCTTCTAGGATACTATCCATTCCATCTAAGTTTTCCAATTGTTTAGGAAAGGTAACTACTTATTTATTTTCAGGCTTTATTATATCTGCAATGATAATGTTTTCATTAAAACAAAACCTGAAATACCTATCTTGACAAAGATTTGTCTATTTCATAAGTCTTTTCAAAGATCAAGGTTTTGGTTTTACTGTTTGTTCGTTCATTTCTGCTCTTGCCTTTATAACTTCTTTCTTTCTACTTTCTTGGTTTACTCTACTGTTTTCGAATTTTTCACAGCTATAAGCTTACTTAATTTTCTACTGGTTTTTCTTTTCTATTATATGCATTTAAATAGATTATGTGTTATTTGTAGTCCTCTTTAGCTGCATACTACAAATTTTGATAGTATTTTCATTCAGTAAGTACTTCTAATTTCCATTGTGACTTCTTTGATCCATGAGTTACTTATAAATGTGTTTCTTTTTAGTTTCCAAACAATATGGTCTGTATATAAATTATTTGGAATCTGTTGCAATGCACTTTGCAGCATGCAGACAGTCTTATTTTAGGTGTTCTTGAAAAGAATGTGTATCCTTTAATTACTGGGTGCAAGGTTCTATTTGTTAACTAAATCTAGTTAGCTACTAAATCTAGTTAGCAATTGTGTCATTCCAACTGTACACATTTTTACTAGTTTTTGGTCTGCTAGATCTATCAATTGAGAGAGATGTGTCAAAATCCCAAACTGATTAGATGTCAATTTCTTCTACCTTAGGTAATTTTTACATTAATTAATTTGAAACTAAACTATTAGAATTGTTATATATTTCTAGTGAATTGTGATTTTCAGTATAGTTTAATACCATCCTTATCCCTACTAATATTTTTTGGCCTAAATATTTTTTTGGTCTGGCATTAATATAGCTACATCAGCTTTGTTTTGGTTAATATTTACCTGATATACATGTTTTTTCATCCTTTTAATCATTTTGAGCCCTTTTAAGTATAGCTCTTATAAATAAGATAGTTAGACTGTAAAAATTCAACCTGAGAGTCTGCTTTTAGCAGGTCAGTTTGTTTACTGCTCTGGTTGAAGCTCACTTTCCATTTTCAGCACCTCAGAATTTTCTTCTTGCTCTTCTGATTTTAGCTGTGCTTTTCATTACACTGTCTTCAGTATTTTTTGGAGTTTCTAACAGAATTTTTTTTTTTTTTTTTACAGTTTAGACAACTGAGGCCTCAAGGTATAGTGACGCATTCCAAGTTACTGAGTCTAATTAGTATATCCTCCATTTACATATAGTTCTTCACCCTAAACTGATGATTCACAAAGTTTCTTATCACAAAAGAAGAACATTGGGAGGAATTAAAGGATAAAGTATCAATGTGTACATTTTTAGAAAGAAAAAAAACATTGTAAATGCCTGAATGGAAGGAAGCATCCAAAATTATGGACAGCAGTGTGGAGACTTTGGTGTCCTGACACTGCCCAGCACCAACCGTCACAGCCTCTGTTGGCCTGGGCCAGGCCCCATTACCTGTCTCTTGCCCTCAAGGACGAAGAGCTCACTGATCTTCTTCTGCTTATAGACATCGTTCTTCTCCAGCAGTTTTTTGTGCAGCCAGTCAGGGTGCTTGACACGTGGTACTGGGTTCTTCACCTATATAAAGGTGAGATCGATCACTTGTCTGATGCTGTTAGTCTGGGCCAGGCCCAGGTTTCTGTAGCTTTTAGGTCACACTGCGCCCTGTTTCCACCAGTTGTCAACCTCACCTGCTGCAGAGCCGCAGGGATTGTGATGATCTTCTGTATGGCACTCCCCAGTCGCTCGATGTAGTAGTCCCAGTCCAGAATCTGAGCGTGCAGGAAGCCAGCAACAAGCGGGGTGTGCGAGAGAAAAGCAGCAGCGGCGGCATGCTTCACGTGTCATACTTAACCCTCTCAGAAATTCTAAGGTAAAAGGTCCCATTTCGCAGAGGAGGAAACTGAAGTGGAGAGTGTAAACGACTCTCCCGGGATCAGAGCTGGTAGGGGGCCAAGCCAGCACTAGAAGCCTGTGCCAGACCCCAAGCCTTGGTCCATCCAAGAGAACAGTTAAAAGGGCCTCCCCAACATTTAGCTTCTCCAGTTTTGCCCTAAAATGTAACTATTTCCTCATTCATTACATAACAGAAAGGAGGAAATCAAGAGTGAAGTCTCCAGCCAAAAAGGAGACCTGAGTCAGGGATACTCTGCCCTGTCTAGTTTTCCTCCTAAACTTCTGAGAGTAGGAAAAAACCAGCACTCACTGTCCGAATATCAAAGTCTTGAAGGGAAGAACTCTTAAGCCATTTCCGGAGAAAGTGCTTCCTCACCGTGGGCTCTGCCTGGAAAATGGCGAGTGGAATGGCCCTGGGCAAGAAGAGACACAAAACTCAACAATGTGAAAACCTCCCTAAACCAGGTCATAGCACTTATCAAGTACACACATATTCTACATGGAAATAAGTTATTATGACCTACTTTGTAACCTATGTTTCTATTTATTGTAGTTATTTGTATAAACTATACCTATATCTGATGTTTATCATACTTAATAACTAAAGAATACTTCATCATATTAAAATACCACGGTTTAATGTACAATCCCCTACCATTGGCCATCTGGTCTGTGTTTGGCCACTGTTAACAGAGCTATTTATACAAGTGTCCTTACATAAGTTATATATTCATGTGCATGTATGTAATTAAACACTTAAAAAATTATTATTCGTTGGGTAAAATATTAGAGAGCCCACCTGCTCACCTGAAAATGAAGCCAGTTTTCACATCATTAGCAAAGCAATAGGGCAACTGTCACTACCCCTTTCTTTCATTGGAGGAAGTATTTGTTATTGTGAAATATCACGAAGAAACTTAGAAAGAACACAACAGACACCTGTGCACCCACCACCCAGTCCTATCAAACTGGCCCTGCCGTTTTTATTTCATGGATGAAAAAATAAAGATGATGATGAAGTCCCCAGTGCAGCTCTCCTGACCCTCCTCATATAGAAGTAAACACCATATTTTTCTTGGTGTTTATCAATCCCATGCATGCTTTATAGAACTATTTTGTGTACCCATAAAAAAATAAGAGTACTTTCTATGTGTGTAAACTTAAACAGGTGGAAGTACACTGCATGTGTCGCTCTGCAGTCTGCTTTTCTTGCTCTATCAGTGATGTAACACGTAGCTGTGATTCAATCATCCCAACTCGAAAAGCACAGCATCAGTCTCCTCGGGGGTGTGAGTGATCTGGAGTCCTGTCCTAAACCTGAAATGGACCTTGTGATGGGGCCCATCGTAGCAGACCCTCCAAGACGTCCCCACTCCCCTATGCCTGACTGAGAGGGTGCTCTCAGTCTGGTCTCCCAAGAACCCAGATTCTCCGAGCTCCAGGTGGATGGGCTCACCACGCTCTCTCAGGGGTCCCACCAGGGCCCCAGAAAGCCTTCCTGTCATCTGATCTGCAGGGGGTCTGAGGCCTAGTTCCTCCCTTTTCTAAATCCAGACTATCCCTACACTGTTTTTTTAAATATTTATTTATTTTTGGCTGCATCAGGTCTTAGTTGCAGCACAGGGGATCTTTTCTTGCGGCGAGCAGGCTCTACAGCGCACGGGCTCAGTAGCTGCGGCATGCGGGCTTAGTTGCCCCACGGCATGTGGGATCTTAGTTCTTCGACCAGGGATCGAACCCACGTCCCCTGCACTGGAAGGCGGATTCTTCACCACTGCACCACCAGGGAAATCCCTCCCTGTACTGTTTAAGGAAGCTCATCTCTCTATGGAAGGACAGAGGTTCCACAACAGATGCAGGTTTTCAATGTGAGCATACGAGACCCTTAAGGAATTCCTTCCTTAACACTGGAAACCCTTACCTCTCTGTGACCGGAGACCCCTCAGGCTTCCGGGAGATGATGTAGCGGCAGCTCAGCCCTGCATCCTTCACCATCTGATCCCCCAGGAACTCAGCCAGGCGCCTGGCCGTGCTGATGGACGTAGACTTCTGCTCCCCATAATCTTCCAGCTTCCGAGACATGGAACGGTTCTCAGAGATCAGCTCGAACAGCTCGGAATCAGGCATGTTAGCTGCCTGGAGAAAGAGGCAGTGGGCAAAACGTCACGCAGAAGGAAGGGAGCACCACCGTGAGGCTACCCGAGACTTTCCTCCAAGTGAAAGTCTGCGTTTCTCTAGCCTGATGAGCTGAAGGCAGCAGTGTAATAGGGCTGTCTCATACCAGCATACAGCAACACTTACACCACACACAAAACCGTACCTTTCATTAAAGTGTGCAGAAAAATATCAAGAAACGTTTATTGAGCTATTAGCAAAGACTGCAGAAAAAGAGAAAAGACAGAGAATTGATTTTTCTCCTAAAAGGAAAAGAAAGATGGGGAAAGGAGGAACCAGCAGGGAGAAGAGGCATAGGCCAGCCGGATAGCACCTGGACCAACTGAGGAGCCAGCAGCTTCCTTCAGCGATGAGGAGTCCAGGGGGCCTATCTGAGGACAAACAGCTTACAATTCGTTCATTATCATGCTATTTGTTTCCTTCACAGAATTCTGTCACTGGTTATAGAAGTTAAGGGGGGATTCTGAGAGGCCCTGGAACTAAGGAAGTAGTGGGAGCCCATCAGAATTATTAGCCTTGAGTTCACCTGTCACCTTGCTCACCAGGACCCTCTCTGACTGCAGGACCCTCAGAGCCAGGTGAGGAGGGTGGCCTTACCTTGCTGTACAGCACGTCCAGCCAGTAATCGGCCACCTTGGCAACAGAGCCATACGCCTCCTCTAGGGTGCTGCCCTTAAGGAAGGCCTCGAATACTGAGGACTGGAAGATTTTAATCAGCTGCAGCTCCCCACGGCGTTTGACCTCGAAGCCCTTGAGCTCAGCCAGGGAACCATCCTCATTGAATACGGCATACCTAGAAACACAGGCAAGCACAGCAGAGAGGGAAAGCCTGGGATGCTGGCTGCTTCTCCTCGCCCTCGGCCTTCCTCCTGCTCTTACCCACCCCTCTAGCATCCATCAAGCAGCAAACATCTCTCCATCCTGAGGTTTATGCTTCTCCAAACTAAAAATGACTTAAGGGCCTGCCATCTGTAGAACCAGAATATAACAGGTGGAGAACAGAGTTGGTAGCATCAGTGTCGAGAACAGCTTTCCAAATTGAATCAAAAAGGCCAAAAAACTAGAACTGAGGTCTGTTCCCATCCTGGCTCCTGGTCCACTTCCTGGAGGAGTTGTTAAACCTAGTCTATCCATTTCCTTTCCTAAGCATAAAGTCTGTGGGATTCCTACCTCTTCTTCAGTTTCTTGCCTTCTTCCTTGGAGGCTGGAAGGATCATGGCAAGGTAGGGTCCGTCAACCTCAAAAAAGATGCTGTTCTCTGAGCGGGAGACATAGGTGAGCGAGGAAGGCTCAGCCAGCTCCTGGTACTGCTCATTGGTGAAGCCTTCCTGCACAGCAAGAATGAAGAGGGGCTCAGCCTCACTTGTGATCGTCCAAACCTGGAAACCACCAGCTGCCCTCCAAGGGGTGGACAGATCAGCCAAGAGCTGGGGCTCTTCCATACAATGGACACCACTTGGCAAGAGAAAGGGATCAAGTTCTGACACGTGTCCAACGTGGATAAAATGAAGTGCATCCTGCTTGGTCCAGAAAGTCACACGCATGTTTCCTTTCATAGGACACGCTGGAAAAGGCAAAACTATCACACAAAGGACATGCTGGGGAGCCAGGCTTGGGTGTAAGGAGAAGGGCTGACAACAAAGGGGCAGCACCCAGGAACCTCTGGGGTAGTGGGCTATTCTGTGTTGCGCTGTGGTGGTGGACACACACCTCTATGTGTGAATCAAAACCCACAGAACCTCACCCTGTAAAAAGTGAATTTTACTGTAAGCAAATTAAAAAACATTCAACCAGGATCTAGGGTGACCCCAAGAGAGCCTGCAGACTGGGACAAACGAGCTTAACTTCATTATCGCTGCATGACAGAACCCTGCCAGAGGGCTGGCTTAAGAAACTCTGGCAAACCTTGTGTTGCCTGGGTGGTGTAAGACTAAAGATAAAACGCTCGACTGCAGCTGGTGAGCTTACTGCTCACAGACACATGGTTCTGAACCTATTTTACACAAATACTAGGGTTGAACAAATAAATAAATACATTAGGAAAACTAGAAACAGGAGAAAGAAGTTACTAATAAGGAAAAGAGAATAGATTGGAGCTGGATATATCAATAGACTCAGGTTATATATTTTTAAATATATATGCAGATAAAGAGAGAAATAAACGTACATTCATGCGTGCAGGGTTATTATACACACACACATTTCCTAGCCAATCTGCTGTGAGCAGCAGTGACACCTCAGAACCCATCTCGGTTTCTAACACCACTCTCCAATAAAAGGAAGCCAGGCTCCTTGGGGAAATGGCTGATTCCAGGGTGGGACAGGGGAAATACAAGATGAGGCTGGAGTGTCTTGTAGTCCCAGGAAGTAAGAAAGTACTCCAAAAAAAGCCAAACCCAAACCCCAGAATGGGGCATGTCTCAAGGACACGCGGGTGAATATGGAGGAGCCCCCAGCGGCCAAAGGGGAACAAGCTGAGTAACAAAACATGCCAGGACAGAACTGGGTTGTGGCCCAACAGAACAAACATGCGCAAACCCACACTGACCTAACAAATGACTCAATAAAGAGACAAGCAAGGGAGTAAGTGGGAGGGAAGGGTGGCAGCTCTTCCTTACAGAAGGTTCCGATGAATAATTTTCAAGGAATGAGGGAACTAGAGTCGCCTTGGGCAGAGTGATGCCTGCTGTAACCACTGCTGAGACCACTGCTAGCGCTAAAACCAGGGGGCGAAGGTTCCAAGCGAAACGGCACATCTGCAGAATCTCGAAAGTATCTCCTCCACTGTCTTCACTAATTACAGTGGTGGCTTTGCTATGTGGCCAGACTCTGCCACTCCTCCTGGGAGTGTGGACTCACTGGCTCACTCCAATAACGCGACACTGGGAAGCCAGCAGGCAGCGGGAGTGCAGGTCCCAACACCATGCCCTGACAGAATGCCAACACGGGGCATGTACTCTGGAGTGTTCCTCCAAAAACCCCAAATAACCTCAGTCTAATAACAAACAACAACAGACAAATTCAAATTAAGGGTCAGTTAGCAAAGCACCTGACCAGTATCGAAGTGTCCTGGTCATAACAGACCAGAGAGACCAAGGGGCTGCCAGGCTGGAGGGGACTAAGGAGACAGGACGCCCAAACGCAGTGCACAAAAAGTGGGGAATCCAAATACAGCTGTAGTTGAGTTACGGTGTGGTGCCAAGGTGACTTCTTAATTCTGACAATTACACTGCGGTTTATAAAAGATCTTACTTAACATTAAGGGAAGCAGGCTGAAGGATATACAGAAATTCTCTATTCTATTTTTGCATTTTTTCTGTAAGTCTGGGTATTACGCTGAAGGCGAATGTAGACTCAGGTAACTTTTGAGCATAGCGTTTTCTGGACAGATGCTCAGGCTAGAGAAAAACAATCTGAACGTTGGAGACAGGGAGGCCTGAAGTCAGGATGGGAGCATGTCAGTGACAGCCAGCCCAGCCCCCTTTCCCAAATCCCCGTCAGAGCAGTGGCACGAGGAAGCCAAGTCCAGACGGTAGCCCCCTACTGGAGACGCAGGCTCACCTTGACCATGATGTTTAACATAGCCCCAGGGTAGGAGATGGTCACCTTGGGCTTTTTCACACTGGTCGTCTTGATGACAAAGTTTTCCGGGAAGCTGTTGGGCAGGACACACCATATTCCATCTGTGTCCAGCTCTAAGGGCCTCCTTCAGGGAAACAGAGAAATGAGACCACATGGATGGTGGACATCGACGCCTACAGAGCAAGAACCCCCTTGTCAAGTCCTTACGGTGGACAAGGCTCCCCCGGTCGTGAACCCACAGAACGAAACACCTGCCCCTCTCCAGCTCTATCTTCATCAACCTGTCCCTTCTCTCCCCCAGCCATCCGGCCTCCCCACCAGGCCGTGGCCCACCCAGCCTCAGCAGCTGACCAAGTGCAGCACTCACCCAATCTGCTCAATCAGCTCCCGTGCCTGGGTGATAATGTTGGCCCCCGTGAAGCAGACGATGCCAGCCATCTCCATGGAGTACCAGCGGGCCCTGGGAGGGACAGTCACAGCAGAGGGGGTGGGAGGGGCTCCCTCTAGAGGGTCATTAGAGTTGGGGCTGGGAGGAGGGGACATCTGAAGCAGGGAAGAACTAAGGCTGAATTTAGCTCTGTGCTGAGGACACTCCTCTGTTCCTACTTCAAGGTGCAGGGCTCCGCTCAGGAAAGTTCTGGAAGGATGCCACATGCTGCCACTGCAACAGCTCACAACCTCAGCTCAGCAGGACTCTCAATACCAGCCAGATGGCCGTGTGTCCCTGAGTCCCCTCCCACTCTCCCCAGCACCGTCTCACGCCTCCTCTGTTTTCCCAAAGCCCACTCTCATCCCCTGACTTCTCAGGGAAAACACCAGCCCACCTGGCTCAGTGTTCACACCGGGTCTCAGAGGTGTCAAGCGACCTGAGGCCAGGCCCTCCTGCCCCAGGGAACTCTGCTCCGGTTCTAGCCCTGCTCTCAGCCCCTCCCTCTCTGCCATTAAAAAGCAGCAACAGAGAATCAAGGCCTCTCCCCCTCAGACCAGTCCCTGGCCCCATCACCACCTTTCCCCTTCTCCAGGCCGCCATGCCGACCCTCCCAGTCTCCAACCACAGGGGCTAGGCCTCACCTTCGATCACCTGCTCTCCCGAGGCCCCCACCCACCTGGCTGTCGGTCCAATGGACACAGGCCCCACCTTGCCTCATCTCCCTTTGGCCTCTGATCACGGGCACAGTCTCTATGGGGCTTTAGGACACCCGGCCCTGGCTTTCTCAACTTCTCAGAAGGCTTTATTTACACCCCTCACTAGTCGTATGCCAGAAACTACACACCGCTGTCTGCAGCCCAGGATGCTCAGAAGAACATGCCCAGCAGTACTGACCCCGCTGATGCCCAGGACCCTCTGAGCCAGCGTGACCTCCACCCATACCCAACCTGCTCTGCCACATTCCTTGAACTGGGGCCCTGCCTCTCCCCTCTCACTCGTGCCCATGGGCCCCACGCATCTCAGCTCCTCCCTTCGTCCACTAGCCCCACCGGCCCCACCAGGCACCCGGGCAGGAGCCTACCCCTTGCGCATGACGTAGCCGTAGAAGGAGTTGAGGATGCACTTGTGAGCCAGCTGCAGGGAGTCGTACAGGACCTCCATGTTCCTGCAGCGCTTTGCTTCCGCTGCCTCTCCCACCTCCACCGCCGCAGATAGCTTCTTTCTCCACACCTGAGACCCACACAAGGTGATCATCCCCCACTCTTCCAGCTCACATTCTCTATGGCCAGTGGCCCAAGGTTTACTATGTTGCAAATTTCCAGTCTATAGGAAACTTGAAAAAAAGTAGAGTGAAGACCATATGCAAGAGGGGCCACTGTTGATATTCTGTGCCATATTTCCTTTATTCCATTCTCTCTCTCTCTCTCTCTCTCTCTCTCTCTCTCGGCACAAACAATGGGAAGATGTAGCTCTCATGACCAGAGCCCCCTAAATACCTAAGCATACAACTTCCAGGAACAAGCACACTCTCCTACAGAACCTCAGTACTGCTATCACACCCGAGAAACTTAACACGGAAACAACATCAACTAGTTCCTCACAGGGTCGGCACGCTTGGTTCTCACCAATCCGGAATCACCTTCAATCTAGAACTGCCCCATGTAAGACAGATATCCTGAAAGGAATGCTGAACACAAAGGAATATATTGATATTACATTTTTATTTCTTGTGAGACTATGGCCTAGGAGAAAATACTCTATGACAGCAACAACTCACTTGGACACCTCAGACGTGGGGCAACTTCAGCCTCCTGGGACAGAACCCAGAACCCGGCAGCTACCTGGAGAAGGGGATGAAATCCACGCCTGAAGACCAGTGACAGAGGCAGGGGTTTCGCTCCACTAGAGGCCCAGGGGCTCCCAGTCCAAGTCCTGTCATTCCATTTACTCTCTTATTAATAGACTGGACAAGTTGAGTGACAGGGTCCCTCAAACTACGTAACTCACAAACCACTGACTGAAAGCAAAGTGCACGTCATTAGAGGCAACATCTTAGAATAACAATTTACCCCTTAGCCAATACTTATGAACACACAACTGTTTACCAGACACTAGACCAAGCGGTGGAAGATGGACACCGCAACGCTAACCAGGACCGTGTGCTACTGTAATTGGTTGCAAAGGAAATGTTCTCATCACTGTGGTGGTGGTTACACAGCTGTATGCGTTTGTCAAAATCCATAGAACTGCCCACCTGAAAGGGTCAGATTTATCCCACGTCAATGTTACCTCAATAAAGTAGACACAGCCACTAGGGATGGTGACAGACATGGACGCTCGGGGGCGTATGAACTCACTTCCTGCCCGAGCAGCATTTCTTTCCGTTTGCTAGGCTACATGCTGTCACAGTGGTCAAACCCCGGACATTCTCCTTGCATCTCAGAACATTTCACCTTTACTCCCCCAGCTGATACCTTTTCAGTACCTAGAAGAATGTCGGGCACATAACAGGCACTCCGTAAACGTGCTGAGCGAATGAAAGGCTTCCCAGGATTTGTATCACACGGGAAGACATCAGGCTGTTAGTGCCGAGGGGGTGGGGAGGGGGCACGCAGGACTCCAGGAGCGCCCAGTGCCAGCCGGGGTCGGGGTGGGAGGCTCAACACGGTGACACCTGGCCCTCGTGTCAACACAGGCTGTACCTCCCGGGACGCTGAGCCTCAAGGAGGCTGACAGGCAGCTCAGCTCCCCCAGCTCAGCCCCAGCAGCTGTGAGGCTGGCGTTTGGCAGCTTAGCTCCCCCTGCTCCATTGAAATGAAGCGAGTCTCAGCTAACAGGAAGTGTGGGGGGCCGGCGACACCGCATTGCCAAGCTTCCGCGATGCGAATGGCCGTCCTGAGGTACCCTAGGACAAGAAGCCAGGCCCATCTGTGTCTTATTAACTAGGGAAACAAGAGCTACTCAGGAGGTCCCTAGTAAGAGCAACTGATAAAGAAATGCAAAGAAGGTCATAAATATTTCAGCAAATTCCCCGTCCAATGTAAGAAGAAATTCTTTTAAAGGTCTGGTATTTAAAGAACAAAAAAAATTAAGAAATTTATTGAGTGCCTACTATGTGCCAGGTAATATGTTAGACTCTAAAGAACAAGACAGTCACTACACTTTCGGCACTCTGAGGAGGCAGACAGATGAACAAGTAACTCAATAGTTTAATTAAAATAAAGTGAGAAGGTATGGTGGTTCCTCAAAAGATTAAAAATACAATTACCGGGACTTCCCTGGTGGTCCAGTGGTTAAGACTCCGCACTCCAAACGCAGGGGGCCCAGGTTCGATCCCTCGTCAGGGAACTAGATCCCACACGCATGCCGCAACTAAGGAGCCAGCGGGCCTCAATTAAGACCCAGCACAACCAAATAAATTAATTAAAAATTTAGAAGTAGGGCTTCCCTGGTGGTGCAGTGGTTGAGAATCTGCCTGCCAATGCAAGGGACACGGGTTTGAGCCCTGGTCTGGGAAGATCCCACATGCCACGGAGCAACTGGGCCCGTGAGCCACAACTACTGAGCCTGCGCGTCTGGAGCCTGTGCTCCGCAACGATAGAGGCCACAATAGTGAGAGGGCCATGCACCGCGATGAAGAGTGGCCCCCGCTCGCCACAACTAGAGAAAGCCCTCACACAGAAACGAAGACCCAACACAGCCAAAAATAATAAATTAATTAATTTAAAAAAGAAAAAAGAGTTCTGAAACTCTTATTCAATATTTTTTTAAAAATTTTAAAGTAAAATAAAATTTTTCTCCTTTAAGAAAAAAAATACAATTACCATACGATTCAGCAATTCCACTTCCGGATATATACCCAAAAGAACTGCAAGCAGGATCTCAAAGAGATGCCTGTACACCATGGGTGAATAATTCACAGCAGAAATATTCACAATACCCAAAACATGGAAGCAACCCAACTGTCCACCGATGGATGACTGGATAAACAAAATGTGTTATGTCCATACAATGGAATATTATTCAGCCTTAAAAAGGAAATTCTGACATAAGCTACAACATGAATGAACCTTGACAACATTAGGCTAAGAGAAATAACCTAGTCACAGAAGGACAAATCCTGTGGGACTCCACTTATATGAGGTCCCTAGAGTGACCAAAGTCCACAGAAGGTACAGAATGGAGGGTTATTGTTAAGGTAGAACAGAGTTTCATTTTTGCAAGATGAAGAGTTCTGGAGAGGGATGGTGGTGGTACCTGCACAACAATGTGCATTTGCTTAATGCCACTGAACTGTACACTTAAAAATGTTAGATTTCATGTTGTGTATATTTTATCATAATAAAAAGCCAAAAAAGTTAAAAATGATAATAAAGCACAATGATGACAGTCTATCAAGGCAGGGTGGGATGTGAAGACTCACTGAGTCTAGCAGTGAAGGAAGGTCTCTCAGAAAAAAATGATTTGCTTAAATAGAACACAATTATTTGTTGATATTACAACTGAGGTATTGTTATGTATTTCTATGTATTTCCCTTAATCCTAATCCTAATCCTGGATCAAACATGTCAGTAAAAACACCCCCCTCACTCCTCCTGGTCAGAGGTTGGCAAAGTAAAGGGCCACATGGTGTGTACTGTACACATGCAGGCCTCAGTTTCTGCTGCGGGCAAATGCAGCTCAGTTCCAATAAAACTTTATTTATAAAAATGACTGGCCCAGCCATAGTTTGCTGACCCACTGCTCTAGATAATTACTTTAAAAGCAATCATTCAGAATAGTTGCGAGGCCCCAGGCCCTTAATTCTTCAAAGTTAAGAACAACTGCACATTTATTGTCTGAATGCAGGTACCAGCCCAGAGGTGGGGAGTAACACATCCAGACAGCGCCAAGCAAGGATTTTCACCTCAGAAACTAGACTCTGTTCCGACCTCACAAAGGTCAGCCTCACCTTGTGGAGACCTTTGAACTCGTAGCGCCTGTCCCGAAAGGCACGCACTGTGTCCACATAGAAGGAGTTCTCCCGCTGGCAGATGGTGGTAAGACGTTCTTCCACCTTGGTCACGTGGATTTTCTTGTATGCCTTCCGGCAGTAATCTGAGGCACAATTGAGAGTAGGGGGCACGTGAGACTCCACACAGCAGACAGGCCTCCTGGACACAGCCAAGAAAGCTAGGCAATGGATGCCAACAAACATGGCTTTTTAGGTTAATGCAAAGGAGCAGAAAACTCAGAAAGACGTGCCAGCAAAGCATATCAAAGAAACGGCAGCCCCGTGTGAACGGACCAAACACATGAAGACCACAGGGAGGGTTTGGAAGCTGAACACGCACCGAAGGATAAATGACAAAAAGAAGCCTATAGGAAGAACTAGTTCCCAGTGGTCTCATCTAGTTCAACAACTGGTTCGACTGACCTCAAGGGGTGACACACCAACACAGCCCAACGAAGACTCAAGTCAGAGAAAACGCAGTCTGTGGAGATGCGCGCTGTCCCAACTGCTCACCTGCCAGCCTCCGCTTCTCATATTTAGCCTGCTCCTCGCGGGACAGCTCGTGAAAGGCCCGGGCTGGGCCCTCTGGGGTCAAGGGAGGGAACTTCTCTGACTCCAGCTGGTGCTGGATCCGATGATACTCGCTGCGACTGGCTGGCACTGGGAGGGGTGATGGGAAGAGAGTGTGTGATAGAGACCCAGCCCCTGCTGGGCTCCCTGCTGAGCAGCACCACCCAGGGCGGACACTCACTGAACTCGCCCCTCCACTGCCAGGCCATCTTCCTCTGGCAGTTTGCTCCAGGCTTGTTGAAGTCACAGGCAGCACAGGTGGCCTCATCCACCATGGCAGAGGGCTGTGAGGGGACAGGAAGGGAGCAATTAGGGTTTGGGCAAAAGAGCTTGATTCTGATGTGAGAATCTCTCTCACCTGCAGGCGGTTCGTCAAGATGATGTTGGGGTACATGGCCCCCACGTCCAGGTGGTAGATAAGGGGACACTCAATTCGGTTAGGAACATCTTTCAGGGAGGTGAGCTTGGCCTTAATCTGATCACACACCTACAGAGAAAGGGGAAAGAAGTGGAGGCTGGCGACCAAGACGAAAACTTGGAGACTGTACAGAGTGACAGAGAAAGCACCATGGGTTGCAGATGGACGACAGATGACAGGCACCAACACCAGGCCCTGGATGTGCAGGGGACTTGCAAGAAAAGACAGGACAGCATCACGGGAAGCAGCAGCCTCCACCCCAAAGAACTCTGGGGTTCGGGAGAAAAGTGCAGAGTCTGTGGCCTCACATGGCACGGCCCATCTGCTAGCAAGTAGGGGACCCAGCTAGATTATCAAGAGCCACACTTCCTGGGTGCCCCGAGTGCCCCCATGGTGCAGGTGTGTGACACAACATCAACATCCCAGCAATCCCTCATCTGATGGATGAGAAGTTTCAAGAGGTGAGTATGGGCTCAAGAACGGGCCCTCTTAGACCAAACACCTGCTCTGAACTGTGATGCTAGACTGTTTCCAGCATTACTTTATAAACCAATGAATCAGATTCTGTTTCCAGCCAAGGCTATTAGCTTAAAAACCCTCCTAATGCCAAACACCTAGAAATCCTAAATGAAATGTGAAAAATATCCCTGTAAATGCAGTTCTGAGCTTCTAAGTCATCCCCAGAGAACAAAAGTGATGAGCAGACTCAAAACCAGAGCAGTGAATTGACTCAATGGGTGCCTGGCAGGGCCGGGCCCTGTGTTGGGGTCCCCAAGACCATCCCCAGGTTTGGTGACTCACAGGGAAAAGACACAGAGCTCAATCAGCAAAGGAAAAAGGCGCTTGGGGAGAGCCCAGGCTCAAGCTTGGATGAGCTGAATTCTTCCAGCATCAAGCCACGACAACATATGAGAAGCGCTGTCTCCCAGAGAAGCTCGTGGAGACCCACTGCCCAGGGTTCTTACTGGGGGCCGTTCACGTAGGCAGCTCTGCCTGCATGGACCAAAACCCAGAATCCCAGAAGGAAAGCAGGTGCTCACACAGACCACCTTGTTTGCACAAGAAACTGAGCTTCCGTGCGGCCTTCCTATCAGAGGGAAGCGAGAAACCTGCTGGAACCCGAGTTCCCAGACGCTGAGGGCAGCCGAGCAGCAGGCCTTTCCGAGGTCAGCGGCCTCAGGCCTGTGCTGTGAGCTCTTTCCTTCACACTTCTCATGCCTCCTCAGGGAGGGGCAGGCTACACACAACAGGGAGACAAAACACAGAGCCCCAAATAAAGGCAGGACTCTCAATGGCCACCTCCATAAAAGAATAAACTAGAACAAGTCTGCTCACCAAAACCATGTGCATTCTGGGCTCTGGGCAAAGAAAGCATCTTCCCTGAGCATCTGTCATCACGGGTGCTAAGAGGTCTGTGATTTGCATTAAACTCTCCACTAAGACTGAGACCCTCCAGCCAAGGAACCAGATAAGAAGGGACATCAGGCCTGTGTCACTTTTGGGGAACCAGGAAGAAACTGTAAAATTACCTGACAGTCCTCCTACTGAAGAGGAATTCACATTCCAAAACTGCTGAGCATGGGGAAAAAACACCCACTGTGACTGAGAGAAGACACAGTGGGAGGAGACCCCTGAGAATGTCAGAGAAGTAAACTCCTGGAGTAAACATGCTAAAATGAGGCTAATTAAAGACAATAAAGACCAAAAATCTAAAACACAGGAAGAGAAACAACAAAGACCTACTGTATAGCACGGGGAATTATATTCAATATCCTGTAATAACCTATAATTGGAAAGAATATGAAAAAAAAAAAATATATATATATATAGGGAATTCCCTGGCAGTCCAGTGGTTAGGACTCTGCACCTCTACTGCAGGGGCATGGGTTCAATCCCTGGTTGGGGAACTAAGATCCTGCAAGCCACGCGGCACAGGCAAAAAAAAAAAAAAGAATATATGCATATGTATGTACATACGTATGCGTATATGTATGTATATATATATATATATATAACTGAATCACACTGCTGTACACCTGAAACATAAATCACTATACTTCAAAAAAAAATTAAAATTAGAAAATAAATAAAACAGCAAGAGAAAAAGTCCACTTTAAAGAAATAAAGCACATTTGAAAAAGAACCAATAGAGCTTCTAGAAATAAAAATATTGTCCTAAAAAACAAAAACAGTCACTGAAACTATAAAAGGCTAAACAGGCTCTGATAGCCGCGTATTTTTGTTTTATTTTTATTCACTCCCCAAATGTAACACCTAGTTAAACCAGAACATTAGGTATGTACTTATTTGATCCAAAATGTATATGCAGCACTAAAATTTGAGAACTACTGTATTTAGGAGTTATCTAACACTCATTAGATAACTTAATTGAATACACTGGCATTCTTAGACAAGCTGGCTAAAAAAAAAACCTTTAGATCTGGGGTCGGCAAACCTCTGTGAAGGTCCAGATAATAAATACTTCAGGTTTTGTGGCCACAATCTATCACATATTTTTTTACAACATTTAAAAAATATGAAAACCATTCTTAGCTTGCTGACTGTACAAAAACAGGCCTTATGGGCTATAGTTTGCCAATCTCTAGACATTCAAGTATAAACTGGAAAACATCTAAATTATGCAAAAATTAACCAGAAGAAAAACACCAATCAGAAGGGTAGCCATATTTTATGAAATACATTAACTTTGGTAAAGTCACATTAGAAAATCACTTGAATGCAAAATTGCCCTTAGTATTAAAAAATTCCTTAAAACCCTCCAAAGAAGTCAAACTCAAGCTAGTAAGGAAAAAATGACTAAAAGGAACATCTATCAAGTAGAACAGGAAATACCAGAAACGTAATACTTATCGTTTCTAACTGAATCTCAGGCAAATGAGCCATTTGCCATTTGGAGAACAATCTCCCATCTATCTCTGTGCTAAGGCAAGGTCTGAAATGCTGCTCTGGAGGGAAGATGAAGACGACCCAAACAAGGGGCGGAAGGCTGGGATGACAGGGGATGACACCTGGACAGGCCAGATGTCGCTGTGAGCCCCCAGCTGACACCTCCCACCAGCTGTGATCATACCACTGCCCGGATGATCACTCAGGAACAAAAAGGTGAACCTGCTGCCCTTCCCCTAAAGACCCTGGGCCACCCTATAGAGAAGTTTTAGGGACTTTGGAGACAGCTACTAAGACATACTACCTGTCACCTAGAAAGAGTTCACATCCAGATTCACTAAGGTGTCTGGAGTCCCTCCAGTTAGCATACCTTAAGCCTCACTCCTCACTCATTTCATTGGTTCTTGGACGTGAAAGTAGTATCTTTTGGGAACTCCCTGGTGGTCCAGTGGTTAGGACCCAGTGCTCTCACTGCCAGGGGCCTGGGTTTGACCCCTGGTCGTCTGGGAACTAAGATCCCGCCTGCTGCGCCCACACCCACACCAACCCCTCAAAAAAGAAAGTAGTAACTTTGTTCCTTTCAAGTTGTTCTTTAACTCCTATTTGTTATTCAGCCTAGACTCCCTTCTCAGGTTGGTTCACAGAGAGTTCCCAAAGTACATGATAGCTGCAGCTGGCAAGAGCTGCACAGTACTTCATAGTTTGCAGAGCATGTGCACACGTTCTTGTTTGAATTTTGCCTGGTGAATCTGTTATAAGGCGTTTCTTGAAATCAATCCTAGAAATGGTAAGAACTGCAAAGTACTAAAGTAGCTGAATATGTTAAAGTGTTGAGCAGGACCTGACAGAGACCCAAGATGCGCCGCATCCAAAGGAACAGGACAGCGAAGTGGGAGGCGCCTGGGGCCTCCAGTCATGTGACACGCTTTGCATATGGCATTTTCTAACCATTATGTGATGGACTTTACAGTCACTATATTCTGCCCTGTAATTTGTAGGAACTCCTACCATCATTTTTTAAAGTCTCTTGACAATAAAAAGTTAAAATCCTCCAATGGCTCCTCATTGCCTAGAAAATACAGTTCAGGTAAACTAGCACGAAACCCTTCACTTGCCTTCCTCTCTCCCACATCACACCACTTTGTCCCGAAAGCCTTCGCCATCTCTGTGAAATTCTCCCACCTCACCAAATCGAGTCACTCACTGCGAGCACCACGCTCTCCTGTCCTAACTAGACCAGACCAGGCCCCGTGTCCTCTGTCTCGGCGCCCAAGCGCCACCACACAATAGGTGCACAATAAACATGCTGATGAAAGAAGCCAATGTGCAAGGCGAGACGTATGAGCGGACTGTCCCCCCTCCAGCCCCCCGTGCGTCACCTCTTGGAAGTTGGTGACCTGCTCCATGGGCACCTTCTCCTCTTCCTCGATGGCGTGACGCATGGTCTTCTCCACCCGCTGCAGCAGGAAGTCAAAGGCAGCAGGATTCTAACACAAACAACCAAGAGAGGACATGAGTAAGAGAGGAAAATGCCCTCGCACCAAGTAACCTGCCTCAGGTGGGACGCTACAAAGAGAATGCTCCAGAAGGAGCCAAGTGCTCGCCCTACAGCACCCTAAAGGGCAGGCCAGACAAAGGACGGCTGGCAAGGGGCCCAAGGGGCAAGGGCTTTATTTCAGCCCTTGTGGGCTGGGTCCTTCCTGGGTCCGCCCACAGCACTGGCGGGAAGAGGCCCAGCTTCAGGAGCCTCAGGAGGGGCGCACCATCCGGAACCGGCAGGGGATATCGCTGCGGAACACGCCCGACTCCAGGGCTTCCACGTGGCCACCCACGTAGGTCTCGGCATCCAGCACGTGGCCATCATCTGTCAGCTTGCTGAACTCTGGCTCCTGCTTGTTGGGGAAGACGATGTTGGCGTGGAAGGCCTGTACCATCAGCAAGGCCTCACACAGCGTCCCGGAGCCCTTCCGCAGCACCTACGGGGGAAACGCCAGGCTTTAAGCCAAACACCAAACTCCAACGGCTGCGTCCGCATCAGCTGCCTGGGACCACCCCTGGCAGGCAGCGGGCCAGGAGAGGCACTGACCTCATCGGGCTCCATGGGGATAATGGTGCACAGGGCGAATATAAAGGGGTGGACGTACTTCATGTACAGGTAGTATGTGGCCACTGCGTCTGACACCGAGTAGGTGGCCAGCGTCTAAGGAGAGAATATCAGAGAGTAAGGTCAATGAGGCGCCCAGCAGGCCACCACCGCCAGCCGAAGGGCGACTCAGCGAGGCAGGGCACGTGCCTGGGGCTGCTCAGTGGCCATCCGGCACATGTCCTCGGGGTCCAGCTCCACGGGGTCATAGCCCAGCTTGGCTTTGGCAGCTGCTTTGAGGTTGTGGCTGCCCACGGGAAGGTAACTGTCCCTCTTCACCCACCTGGGAATGAGAAAGAGCAAAAGCCAGAAATGATTCTGAGACGAAGCCCAGGAACCTGTGAGAGGCTGCAAAGCCGGACACACCACAGGAAGATGCAGGGTCCTGATGGGCACCCAAAGATCTCCAAGGCGTCACATGCAGGCCCCTTGTGAAAAGCTTTCACCCGGATCCAGTCAATTTCACAGACAAACCCACCAACAAGGAGATGCCAGAGCCAGTCCTTCCAGCCCCACGGCCTTCCTCTCAGCCTCACAGAGAAACGCAAAGGGGGGCAGGCAGGAACCTGCGCCCTCTGGCGTTCTGGATCCCTCCACAGCTTGTCCCCTCTACAGCCAGGCTCTGCCCTGCTCTCCCCGCCCCTCACACCCTGTCGTCAAACTCTCCTCATCCTCTTGCACCATCCCTTTAGCACAGAAACACTCCAGGCCACCTCGCGCCCACCTCCACCTCTTCCCCCATGACACACACCGTTGTCTCTCTAGGACCCACATCTTCTTACTAGCAGCATCCAATCTCACCTTCCTTGGCCTCTCTGCCCTGTGGGTCGTCCTCTCCCTCAGAAATGCCCCACTGGGGCCTCCATGGCGTTGCTGCCTCCACTGAGGGTGCCCGCTTCTCTTTTACTTCTCTTCTTGAGAATCTATCAACTATCACTTTTTTTTTTTTTTTTTTTTTTTTTTACCACATCACAGTGCCCCACAGTCTCCAGGCCCTCCACGTGGGTAGGGCTCCCAGGCCTGCTGCTACTCGGAACCCGAGCTCTGTTCTATTCCCCCATAAGCCCACCCCAAGCCCTGAGAACCAGAGTTCGCCATGCCTCCTGCACCTGTCCCCAAATCTAGAGATCCCCAAGTCCTCGGCTCTCAAATATCTCTAGTCCAGCCCTCTTCACTCCTGTGCACGTTATGACCCAGCCTGCCCCTTCAATCCACGTGCCGTAACACCAGGGCTAAAGAGAAAACGCATCAATGGCTCCCCATGACCACCAAGATAAAAACCCCTCCCCACCAGGCACAGAAAGCCCACGAGACCTCCTTCCACTCCAGCCTTGCCCCTCAGCACTCTGGGCCACTTTGCAGACTTGTCCTCAGCCTGGACACCCCAGCCTGCCTGGACACCATGCACGAGCCTGACTACCACATCCCAACCTCGTGTGGGAAGCCAAGGCCCCTCCACGAGCTCCCATAGCACCGGGCCTCACTCTACCAGGTCTTTCTTTCTGGTCTGGTTTCCACACCCTGAGGACCAGTGCTCAGCATGTGTTTGCTGACTGAATGAAGGATGAACAAATGATGAAAGACACATCCCGGGACCTGGGCAGAGCCGGCAGCCACTGTTCTCTCAGATGATGGGAGCTACTTCTTGTGGACAGGACCAGCGTGTGCGAGAAGGGAACCTTGGACCTCACTCACAGGAAGCCCTCATGAGACACTGTGACCAGCTGCCAGGTGAGCTGTGGGGCCTACCTGAGACAGTCCATGTGGATGCACTGGGGTGCTTTGTACTCCCCCTGGCTGTCCTTCTGGAACCCAACCTCCTGGTACATGCTCAGTCCATGGACCGCTGCTCTGGCCTCCACAAACGGCCTAATGACAAGAGGATGGACAAGCACGTGGGGCAGTGAGTCTCTAATTCCTAAGAGACCGGGAAGACTGCCCCCAGGGGACGCCTCACGCGAGCTCCTCTCAATCACAGTGCGGAGCCCGCCCGCGCCACCCAGCGGTGCTCCTCCCCCCCCACCCCCCACCCCCGTTCTGACTCACCAGTCAAAAAAGTCCCCATTATAGGTGACCATGATGTTGGGTTTGGTCTCCTGGATGTGTTCGAACCATCTTTGGATTAGATGAACCTGAATTCAACAAATCTTAGCAGTCAGAGGGTTGCTTTTACTCTCCTTCAAGCGATTTCCAGGCAGCTCTCCAAAGCTGAGGAGCAGCAACCTCACGTGAGCCTGTTATTTCCAACCCAACAGGGCCTCCAGGTGAACGAGGACCAACCACTGGGGACTGAGTCCAGCTGCTGCTATGATTAGAGGAATGCTGAGGCCTAAGAGGGTCACCAGGCCTGCCTCCCCTTCCCACTCTACCCCAAACATCAGGCAGTTTCCCAAGTGACACCTCTACCTCATCAGGCGCATTGAAGACATAGAAGGGCCCTTCATATTCTGGCTTGGGGGTGAACTCGAAATCTTCTATATCTTCTGAGACGATCTCCCTGTTGGTGATGAGGTAGCCCTGGGAAGTTCATTAGCAGTCAGTATGAGTTAGAGACACAAAGCCAAAGACACACCTCTCACACGCAGCCCAGAGACTCTCGCTACAAAATCTCTGCCGCAGCTTGAAGCGCCCTGGCTTTCCCAAGAAGAGACACTCTACCTAATCCTCAGATTTGCCTGGAAGGCAGGGCGTGGCTGGATGTTAGAATAGGTTCTGTGGACTCCACTCACTCATTATTCACAAAAAAAGTACTAACCAAGGGTGGACACTGTTCTGGTTTGGGGACCAGCTATGGTCCTTGTTCACAGAGAGCTTACATCCCAGAAGGCACCACTCACCTGACCATCAATCATATAGGAAATCATCATAATCTGATCAGTCTCAGCATCGGGAAACTTGAGGGGCAGTTTGGTCGTCTCAATGTCAAATGCTAAAACCACAGGGTCCTGAAGGGACAAAATGTAGCATTAAGTCGGCCACAAACCAAGCTGAGCTCTGGAGACCCTGTGGTCCTCTTGACACCCACCACCTCCACCTCTACTGCCAGTTACTAAAAGTAAGAGTCAAGCTGCTGCCGGGAAAGGTTCAGGAGGAAGTGGGACTGGCATCTTGGGGATGAATGACCTATGTCCAGAATACCATGAGGATGTGAAAACTTAAACATATGAAAAAATGCTAGAGTAGCTGTTCACAGGAAAAGTCTAGAATTACAGAACACCTGAGTCTCAAAGCTCTTTAAAATGCATCACTCATTTTGTCCTTTATGGCAACCCTGACAGGAGATTATGATACAGAACTGACAACTTCATTTTGGATGTGAGAAAACAGAGTATAGACTTTCCCAAGATCACAAAGCTGTCCCCAAACCAGTTATGAATCCACTTTTCAACATATCACTTTACTATTAACCACCCAAAATGGAAGTCAGAGCTTTCCCTCAAATGTTCCGATCCAGCCTAGCTCAAATACTGACGTCACGTGATGTCTGTGTGCAAAGTCAAATTATACTGTCAGGTCAGAAACTGATGAAAAAAACAACTACCCCATAATTCTTTTAAGAAGGTATCTGAGGAAAAAGAAGCAAACAAACCTTTGAATCAAATTCACCTTTCAGCGCAGAATTCACTCTCCAAAAACAACTGGAAAGTTTAAGATGGAAGAAATGCAAGTAGTACTTACGGGTCGTTCAACAAGGTCATCGCGGCGGGCAATTTCCACTGGAAAGGCACTTCCTCGGTACCGGATGTTGTACCAGTGAGCCTGCAGGACGTGTGGTGCATTAACTAAAGACTTCTACGTCTGTCCAAGGAAGTCAACTCTATGGATCTATCCTTCAGTATCACCTCCTGGCTATCAGGAACTGCCCACATGCAATAGCCCACTCACCACATGGATCTTCAGGTCAATGGAGAGGCGGATGTGGTAGGGCACATCGTACTCTCGCATGTCCACAATGTTGTCCAATTGGTTAGAAATCTTCTTAGAGGCTTCCTCTTCGTCAGTAATCACACTGCCCCCTTGTAGAACACTGCGAAATAAAGACAGCAGCTTTTTCAACTATGCTCCGCTAGGGGCTGCAGGGGGGAAGACCAGTGTCCATACAATGAAAACACTAAAGTTTTACAAGGTGGCTGAGATGATCAGGACAGGCCCTTCGTAAGGAATGACCTTGGATGAACCCCACCCCACCAAGCAGCAGGCCTCAGACACAAGGAAATTCAGTATACTTAGGACATTCATTTTATAGGACGTTCATTTTATAGGACATTTTATAGTTACACCCCATTTAAAAGAGCAAAGAAAGGAAACTGTTACTTGGGAGGCATGTCTACAGATGTGACCCACCCTCACTGAGCTTATTTCTTCATCAAGAAAACGAGGATGACAGTAACAGGCCCACCCTGCAAGAGCGTCATGAGGTACTAGCCACAAAGCTGTAGGCATGGTGAAGTGACAGGTAAACAGTGACTATTTCTGTATCATAATTATTCTTACCATATCAAAGAGGGAATCATTGTCACTATAGAATATTCACTCCAATATTAGCCCACTAAGCTTTCAAATACCGAATGGACTATTAAGGGGGGAAAGAAAGGCAATGGGTTTTAGAGAAGGCAGGCCTCTGGGGACTCGGTCTCTGGTTACAACTTGCAATATTCTGAAAAATAATTAATGGGCCACTGTGGGGGGGTAGTGTGCAGAAATGTTCAGGGTCCCAAACTGATCAACTTTTGTCAGAGGATACAATTAGTTCTTCTGAAGTCATCTTAACTTTCTGTGTGCCTTTTTTAAAAATTGAAGTAGAGCTGATTTACAATGTTGTGTTAATTTCTGCTGTACAGCAAAATGATTCAGTTATACATATATAAACATTCTTTTAAAAATTCTTTTCCATTATTGTTTACCACAGGGTATTAAATATAGTTCCCTATGCTATACAGTAGGCCTTATTGTTTATCCATTCTATATATAATAGTTTGCATCTGCTAACCCCAATCTCCCAATCCATCCCTCCCCCCCACCTCCCCCTTGGCAACCACAAGTCTGTTCTGTATGTCCATGAGTCTGTTTTTGTTTCGTAGATAAGTTCATTTGTGTCATATTTTAGATTATAAGTGATATATAGTATTTTCTTTCCCTTTCTGACTTACTTCGCTTAGTATGATAATCTCTAAGTCCATCCATGCTGCTGCAAATGGCATTATTCTATTCTTTTTTATGGCTGAGTTGTATTCCACTGTATATATGTACCACATCTTCTTTATCCATTCATCTGTCGATGGACATTTAGGTTGTTTCCATGTCTTGGCCATTGTGAATAATGCAGCTATGAACATAGGAGTGCATGTATCTTTTGGAATTATGGTTTTGTCCGGATATATGCCCAGGAGTGGGATAGCTGAGTCATATGGCACTCTATTTTTTAGTTTTTTGAGGAAACTCCATACTGTTCTCCATAATGACTGCACCAATTTACATTCCTACCGACAGGGTAGGAGGGTTCCCTTTTCTCCACACTCTCTCCAGCATTTGTTATTTGTAGTTTTTTTTGTTTGTTTGTTTGTTTTGCAGTACGCGGGCCTCTCACTGTTGTGGCCTCTCCCGTTGCGGAGCACAGGCTCCGGACGCGCAGGCTCAGTGGCCATGGCTCATGGGCCCAGCCGCTCCGCGGCATGTGGGATCTTCCCGGACCAGGGCACGAACCCATGTCCCCTGCATCGGCAGGCGGACTCTCAACCACTGCGCCACCAGGGAAGCCCTGTAGACTTTTTAATGATGGCCATTCTGACTAGTGTGAGGTGGTACCTCACTGTAGTTTTGCTTTGCATTTCCCTAATAGAGATGTTGAGCATCTTTTCATGCGCCTGTTGGCCATCTGTATGTGGAAGTCATCATAACTTTTAATTAGCCAAGATTTCTTCTTAATCTCTTACCCTGTTTCTTATTACTGTTGCTGTCTAAATATTTAATGAACAGTGTTTGTTGTCCTATATTTAAATTTCTCTGTATAATACCCAGGGATCTCTGGAGAAGATGTGCTATGTAAATATAGGTATTTAATAAAAATTGCAGACATCTTAACACTTACTAAAAACCATGAAAACAGACTGTGTTAAGATGGTGGGATTAGAAATCTAAAATGTCTACTGTTACAGCAACTAAATTTGGAGCCACAAATCTACCCTCTATGTAAGAAAAAAGGGACATCTAAAATACAGCCTGGGAATCCACCATTTATTTAACACAAAGGGAACATATAAGAAAGTCTACCAGGGCTTCCCTGGTGGCGCAGTGGTTGAGAGTCCGCCTGCCGATGCAGGGGACACGGGTTCATGCCCCGGTCCGGGAAGATCCCACATGCCACGGAGAGGCTGGGCCCATGAGCCATGGCCGCTGAGCCTGCGCGTCCGGAGGCTGTGCTCCGCAACGGGAGAGGCCACAACAGTGAGAGGCCCGCGTACCAAGTCTACCTAATTGCTCAAAAGTGTTTCCACATTGAATGGAGCCAATCATTAAGGTAATTTTATTGCTGAGTTTTCCCACCTCCTACCCATCTTGTAAACGTAGGAAAAATGGGAAACAGTCCTTGTGGACTGACTGGCTGCTCTGCTTATGTGAATGAAGCTTACCTGGTGAGCATAGCCGTATAGGCATCACTGGTGTGGCCCTGTTCCCGGTTTTTCTTCACAGCAGGGGAGATCTCCTTCCTCACTTTGACAAGGTCCTCCACGGTGTTGAAGGACAGCTTAATGTAATTTCGTTTCAACCCAACCAAGTGATTTGGCTACAGAGTGAAGAGATGGTGCTCATGAATTCAAAGAGAAAAAAAATACTACATTGGGGAGAGGAAATAAGGCGAGACGATTCAAAGGTAAATAAATGATTTGAAGAGTTGGCAACTCCAAAGCACCTTGTTCAACTCTGCATGTGGCACCAACTATGCCACTAGAGTTCTCTAAGAGGATACAGGGACAGTCACCAAAGCCCATCATCTATACTGTCCCACAGGTGTGGAACTTGTCCTCTTCCCATCTCACCCCATGGGCAGGGTGGACCCGGCCTCACTTACCCTGAAAGGGCTGGGTGATACTCACCAAGTCCAGATCCTCTTTAGGGACAGTCTCTACTTTAGCAATTTTACCCTGAAACTTCTTAGAGAGAAAAGACGAAACTTCTCGCTCACAACCCTAAATCAGGATCAGAATGAAAGGACTTCCCATTAGTAAAATCTATTTCCTTCCTTGTTTATTTCTCTTGAAGCCTCTTTATTTCCAGTTTTAAATCCCCCCACAAAACGAGGCACAGGTCGTTTGACCTGATGCCATGAACCACAGACTTACCTTTCTGGTTGCAATGTAGAAATATGGCTTATAGGGCAAGGCCACCTGCAAGAGTCACACCCATCCAGGGGGGTGATGAGAAAGAAAAAAGGAAGAAAAATGAAGACAGGCTGTTTGCTGTTATACCCGTGATATAGCCTAGCCTAGATCCAATGCATCCTTGACCTTGACATATCTTAAGAGAGACAGTGCAATAGAAAATTAGGACCTGCACATATCACAGGGGCAAGAGTCTAAGAGACACAATGCTGCTCATCTTTCAGTCTTTCTGAGCTAGCTTCTCTTAGGACAACTTAAGTGGTGACTAATGTGGCTCCAAGGGGCCCATGTCCCTAAAGGGCTTCAGGAAGCTGCACACCGCAAGCCTCCCAATTCTTCTCCTCACAGTTGCAGAGCTAAAAGGACACTTGCCATTTTGAGCCCAGCTATGCCTCATTACTGAGTGGTTGTTAGCTTCTTGGATGTCAAGGGCTTACCTTAAATCTGCTCCCATCATCTTGAATAAAGTAGTAATCCACTGCACTAACTAAGCGTTTATCTTCATCTAAAATCTCCGTCTACAAGAGAAGCAGTCAACATGGGCACAAAGTTATCCTCTACACAGCACAAGAGCCTTTTCCTCCTTCTCTGGGAAACTGAGCACTTTAAAAACAAAATCTTTCTCTACCCTTTTGCATAAACACTACTGGCCCCATTCACAAGAACCGCATCATAACAGCCTCCAAATGGGAATTTCTCTGTTCCCCCCTCATCTTTGAAAGCTTTATTCTTATGGGTAACAGGGATGCCCCTTACCTCAGTCTTCCCAGTGGCCTCTTTATGACCCAAAGAAGTTAGAGAGGAAAGCAGGAGAGCTACGAACAATCCCATCTCTACCTGTATTGCCCAGACAACAGGTTCCCGCTGGGGGTCACCTACTCTTCAGACAAGGGCTATGCCACAAGGGGTGCAGCCACCCTCCTGAATGGAAGGAGGAAGATGGAGGAAAAGCACAGGTGCTTACAGGGTGCATGTTGATAAGCCAGCCTGTCTTCTCACCAGGCTCCTTGAGTCTCTCAAAACCAAACCGCAGATCCATCTTATCTGTCCATTGACTGCGCTCCAGGCGCTTGAGTGCCGAGACAGAGGTAGAGGGGCCATCGTCCCTGAGTGAAAGGAGAGAAATCCGGTCTCCGCTGATCATGACACTATCTACTCCCGCAGCCCTCAGTCTGCCTAGTGTAAGAATTTCGTTTGTGACATGGTAGGAGCATCCCTGAAAAACCTCACATTTGGCAAAATAGCTCATTAAGATAACAGGTCTCAGGAAAAAGATGACTGGGACAGAACCCTCAAAACTTGTTTACCTGTGCAACCAGAACACTAATAAAAACAACAATCTTGGCTGGACACTGCTGCCTCATGGGATATTAAAAATGCACAAAGTCCAGTACTGCAATCCTGGGCTTTTATCCCAGAGAAAAGTCGTGCTCATACCAAAAACTTGCATGTGAATGTTCACTGCAGCTTTGTTCATTACAGACAAAAAGCCGAAACAACCCAGATATTCTTCAACAGGTGAATATTTAACCCATGTTTTATCCTTCCCATGGAATACAATTCATTGATAACAAACTTATTGATACATGCAATAACCTGGATGGGTCCCAAGGGAATTATGCTGAGTGAAAAAGCCAACTCCCCAAAATTGCATATTTTATTCCACTTATTCAGCATTCTTAAAATAACAGTTAGAGATGGAGAACAGATTAGTAGCTGCCACGAATGGGGGAAGGGAGGTGGCCGTGGCTATAAGAAGGTAGCACGAGGGATCCTTGGGACAGAACTGTTCTGCGTCTTGACTGTGGTGGTGGTGGTCATGAATACACAAAGCGCACAAAACTAAATACGCACACACATAGATAAGTGTGCAAGCATTGTTGTGTCACGGCAATTTTCTGGTTGTGACATTGCACTCTAGCTACATCAGATGTTACCACTGGGGGAAACGGGGTTAAGGGATCTCTGTGTAATTTCTTACATCTGCATAAGAATCTACCACTATGTCAAAATAAAAAGTTGTTTCTTTATTTTTTAAATGTTAGTTCCCAAATTTAGTTTGTTTCTTGGAAAATGCAATCAACGGTAGCTACCACACAGGATTTTCATGAGCATTAGAGACAATGAATGTAAAAGCACTTTGAAAAGTGCCAAGTTGGCAGCACAGTATTATGTATGAAAAAATGAATGACCAATGGAGGGGAGTCTAGTTCTACCAAAAAGGAGCAGTGATGATTAAATCACATGATGCACATGATGTGAGGATAGGATTTTTTGTAGCTGAGTGGGTGCTTGATATAGTATGTGTGATATTTACTGAAGATCAATAGAAACAGAGGGGAATATCTGTTTTTTGTCATCTACAAGGTAAAATTCTGTAATGTCAGAGTTATTTGAAATAACTTGAATGAACTAATTCATCTGTTTTCAAGTCGTGTAATTTGAGTTGGAAAAATATTGACTGAACACTTTTCAGGTACTACCCTGTGCAAGGCACATGTAAATAAAGCACAGTACTCCTACACACACTGAGGTGGCTACAGCACATCTGGGAAAGCGCATTTCACACTAGCAAAGTGCAGCAAGGAGGTCCGCAGTGCCTGAGTGTATAGAGACAGCAGTGACCCACCTAGGCCGTTTTCTCTTTACCTGGTTTATAAACATTGTAAGGTAGCTTTAATTTCTACACAGCAAAGTCATTAACCACGTTTTTAAAGAGCTGTTTGTTTTAAATGCACAACATGAGAGGAGAGGTCCTGGTTTATGACTGCTGAGCACAGGAGAAAAGTGTAGCCTGCCACCCGAGATGGGAGGGAGGCCCTGGTGCAGGCACTCAGATGAAATTTTCTTCAAACAGAGCCAACAGTGCACATGTCTGTGCAACACTCCAACCAAGAGCTCTTTCCTTCCCTACTGCGGATTCCAACCCCCTTGCCTAGAGAAAATTGCAAATGAACCAATATAATCTCCACATGTTACTGATATTCTCCTGTTTACCAACTACATATGAGCAAACTGGGGTTACAGAAACTCACCTGTTGTGGCAGAATAAAGTGTACCTTAAAAACACGATGTATCTTCTGGGACGCCTGAGTCTAGATGTCAGTAGAACCACATATGGATAAAAGTGGGGATATAATATTGTTCTGTGTGAGAGGAACTATCTCAACTGAGAAGGGAAATCACTTCTCAGCTCAGTACATCTGCTTCAAACTTCCCAAGCCTTTCTCTGGTTAGGATTTTGTAAATAACTCTTCATACAGATTTGATCATAAACCTTAAATTAAGTACTTGACGAAGACTTTCCACCAACAGAACTATCCAAAACTGTTCTGATTCCAGAGGCTGGGATGATCCCAAATTGTTCACAATCTTTAACTCCACAGGTGTGATCCCATCTAGATCGACCAGAGTAATTATGGCTTATCTATCTTCAAAACAGAACAATTATTTTATTAGCATCCCAACTTAAAACACAAATGCTAGGGCTTCCCTGGTGGAGCAGTGGTTAAGAATCGGCCTGCTAAGGCAGGGGACACCAGTGCAAGCCCTGGTCCGGGAAGATCCCACGTGCCGCGGAGCAATTAAGCCTGTGCACCACAACTACTGAGCCCTCGTGCCACGACTACTGAAGCCCACGTGCCTAAAGCCCGTGCTCCGCAACAAAAGAAGCCACCGCAATGAGAAGCCCGTGCACTGCAACGAAGAGTAGCCCCCGCTCTCTGCAACTAGAAAAGCCCACGTGCAGCAACAAAGACCCAACCCCGCCCCCCCCCCCCCCCAAAAAAAAGCTAGTCTCTTCTTTAAACTGCAGTTCTGAGATTCTGGATCCTATATATTTTTGGCAGAAGGCCTATTTATTAGCTAAGCCAACTATATTCTGCACTCCTCAAAAATGTACAGCTAAGAATCGATATCCCTTGCCTTTTTGTCTTTTTTTTATTTTATTTATTTTTGGTTGCATTGGGTCTTCATTGCTGTGCTTCATTGCTTCATTGCTTTCTCTAGTTGCGGCAAGCAAGGGCTTCTCATTGCGGTGGCTTCTCTTGTGTGGAGCATGGGCTCTAGCTGCGCGGGCTTCAGTAGTTGTGGCACGAGGGCTCAGTAGTTGTGGCTCACGGGCTCTAGAGCACAGGCTCAGTAGTTGTGGTGCACAGGCTCAGTTGCTCCGCGACATGTGGGATCTTCCCGGACCAGGGCTCGAACCCGTGTCCCCTGCGTTGGCAGGCGGATTCTTAACCATTGCACCACCAGGGAAGTCCTGCCTTTTTGTCTTAATGTAAATAAATGAGCTACTTTATAAACCAGTGAGCAGAGAAAAATACGTATGTGCAATCCAAGAAAGGAAGCAGTCTAAGAAAACTAAATATACAAAATAGAGACCAGATTAAAGAGAAAAAAAAGATCTGAACTAAGCCTGTGCAGAATTCATGTCTTCAATTACTGTAACACATTTCACTAGTTATTAACTTATAAACAAAAGTGGTCAGAGAGTTGCTTAAGAAAAACTCCTTTGCCTGAAGGTAGTCCTTGGGTCTATCACCTCCACCTGAAGAACAGAATGACCTATTTCAAGATTAGGATCCTTATTTTTCACAAAAGATTACAGCCACCTGTTGTAGGCAGGACACTTGACAACCCTCCCCCCTCAGACATCTATGTCCTAATGCAAGGAACCTGTGTTATCCTACATGACAAAAGGGAGTCTGCAGGTGTGACTACGTTCAGGAATTTGAGATGGGGATCACCTGGATGGGCCCACTGCAATCATAAAGGGTCCTTACGCGAGGGAGCCAGAAATCAGAGCGAGAGACTGGAGATCCGACAGTGTTGCTTTTGAAGGTGGAGGAAGAAGCCTCTACGAACTACAAAGGGCAAGAGAACAGATTCTCCCCTCAAGCCTTCAGAACGAAAGAAGCCCTGCCCCATCTTGAGTTTTAGAACTTCGGACCTGAGAATACACTGGTACAGTGTAAGCCACTAAGTGGTCGTCTGTTACAGCAGCAGTGGGAAACCAACACACCACCGCACGGTATGGCTTTAAAATCTCTGGATCCACCTTCAGTCAAAACCGCAGAAAAACTGTATTCCAGGCCCTGCTAGAGAACACAGGTAACTTCAGTCTGAGGCCCAGATCTTTACCCAGTCAAGACTGAATGAAGTGCTACTTACAGAGAATTGCTCCCGGGCGTGCGGCGCTCTGTACTAGTAATACGTTCCTCCAAATACCCTGGGTTCTATCTTGGCATCAAGTGTTGGATTAAGTGGACTCGAAAACTGCTCACTTGGACCACACCGCCTCTCAAAACTTTTCTCAGGAGCCGCATAACTCACTTTTAACCCCGTGATAGTACAAACGACGACGGAGGCAACCGTAATAAAGACAACCACCGCTACTGACCGCTTACGACAGGACCGACACTGTCCGAGCGCTGCGCCCAAAGTCCACAGCGGCTCTTCCTATTCGGCAGCGGCGCCACACCGCGCTCAGGGCCGCCGGGCCCGCGCCAGGCAGCGGGCGGGACCGGGAGGCCGACGCTGCGCGCCTCCACCGCCGCGACTCGAGCACACAACGCGCCGACCACAGCGCGCGCCCGGGACTTGGGCGCCGACCCCAGGTTAGGCTACACGGCCTCGGCGCGCTCCTGGCGTGGCCCCGGGCTTCTCCCCCGAGGAGAACGCACCCGCAACGCAGCCCCGCACGAGCCCCGCTCCGGCGCGTCCCTCCCCACGGCCCCGTCCCAGAGACGCATAGTCTCCGCTGAGCCGCCGCCAGGCCGCTCGCCGAGGGCCCCGGACACGGCGCCGACAAGGCGGCACCACCGGGACGAGGGGCGGCGGCGGAGAGACGCCTGACTCTTAATCCGGAGCCCACGTCGGGCGGCCGTGGGGAGCGCCCCAGGCGCTCTCCCGTGCCGCCCGCCCCCCGCCCGGGAGGCCGGGCCCCCCCCCCTCACCGGCTGGCCTCGCCGTCCGAGCCCGGCTCCGCGCGCCGCCGCCCGCTGTTCCTCAGAACCATAGCTTCGAGCTGGCGCCAACTCCTCCGCCGCAGCTTCCCCGTAAAAATTTGGCGCGCTCCCACCAACTCTCGCGAGAGACCGGAAGCACACCATCGCCCAATCAGAAGGTTCGATGCGCCCCGCCCCGCCGAGCTCCAATCGCCGCCGGCGCCCGAGGCGGAGATGGCCCGTTAGGAACTCCCGGAAAGGTGCGCGGGTGCTCACGCGGCGCGCCGAGGGGTGTGTCCCGTGGGCCCCTGCGGCTCGCGGCGGGGCGGGAAATGTCCGGCCGTCCCAGCCCCCTGCCCCGCACCCGGAGCCCAGTGGGGTCGATGTCCCCGGCCCGCGCTGCGCCGGGAAGGCGATGGCGCCGGCGGCGTCGAAGCTGAGGGCCGAGGCCGACGTCGGGGCATTCCCGCGGCGGGCGCTCGCCCAGTACCTGCGCCTCCTGCGGCTCTACCCGGTGCTCACCAAGGCGACCACTAGGTCGGCGCGGAGCGGCGGCGGAGGGGACGGGCCTGGGCGGGGGGCCGGAGCTTGGACGGCCCGGTGACGCAGCCCCATAGGTGCATCCAACGTGGGGGTTTGAGCGTGAAAGGCAAAATCTGGTGCGTCAAAACGACCCTCCAGAGGCCTTAAATTAACCAGAAAGCTCAGCACGTGCCGTACTGTATATTCGGTTCCGAACCGTAACTCTTAGACACCCTAAAATGTGGACCCAGGGACCAGACTAAAGGAGTGCACGAGCCGAAGGACCCTGCAGACCTCGGGGCCTCCAGCCCCTCTGCCCCGGAGGTGACGGCCGTCCGGGGTGAATGGGGCCCCGGGGGAGAAGTCTGTCACCCGCCAGCCTGCGCGGCGTCCGCTGCTACCTTCCGGCTTGTTAGTACCTGCTCTTGTTTTGAGCACTAGAATGAACTAGAATGGGTTGAGGTGAACGCCTTTAGGAAGTGCGCGGGAAGCCTGGACGGGGTGGGAGGTGTTAAGGCTTGTTTTCTTTGGCAGCTTTGCATGTGGGAGAAAGCCGACACAGCGCTCTCGGTGCTCGGTTAGGTCGGCCCTTTGATTTGGAGTACTGAGCTTTTTGTGAGACATCCCCCCTTCATTACTTTCAATTAGTCGACTTTATAAGTTTGTCCCCTTTTATTAATTTAGCCGTTCATACTTGTGCACAGCTGCTTCCTGTGTGGGGAGCATTAGCGGTGATTAAGGTAAGTAAGTTCCTACCCTGACGGAGCTTGTATTCTAGTAAAGAACTAGACAAAAAGCAGATAAATGTATAACACAGATAAAGTGGTCAGGGCAGTTTTTATCTGAGGAGGTGACATTTAAACAGCGGGTGCAGAGGTCCTGAGGGAGGAGCTAGCTAGTAATGGTGGAGTGGAAGGTGGGTCTGTGTCCCTGGAGAACATGAACAGTGAGCAAGGGGGACGATGAGAAAGAAGTAGCCAAGGACCAGATCAAGAGGCTCCTTACTGTCCCTTCTAAGAATTTTGGATTTTATAGCTTAGCGAGCTTCTCAGAACGCAGCTGTAGACCAAGCCTTTGAGCAACTGGGCCTGTCTCGACCTTTTTATTTGAAAATTTTATTGTGATAATTGTAGATTCACATACAGTTGTAAGAAATAATACAGGGAGATCCCTTGTATACTTTTCCCAGTTTTCCTCATTGGCAACATTCTGTGAAACTGTAGTACAGTATCCCAACAAGGACACTGGCATGGATACAGCCCATAGGTCATATTCAGATTCCCCCAGCTTTTCTTGTACTCGTCCATGAGTGACTGTGTGTTTAATTCCATGCAGTTTTATCACATGTATAGGTTTGTGTATCCACCACCATAGTCAAAATACAGAAAAGTTTCATCATAAGGATCCCTCCTGTTGCCCTTTTATAACCACACATGGTAACCTTTTGCAAAATTATAGGATAACATCACAATCAGGATATGACACTGATACCACCCACCAGATGGAAATCTTACTGTGCTCCTGTGTGTGTGTATTAAATTCTGCCATCTCCACCTTTTCATGTAGGGACCTCACATTTCGGCTGCTCTGATAAGGGTTCATCTCTACCCATCCCCAGCATGTTCTTAGAACCGCCATGCTAATTACGTGCAAGAACAGATGCCCTCCTGCACGTTTTCTGAATACCTCTCTGTCCACAGTGGCATTTTGTCAGCACTTGGGAACTTCCTGGCCCAGTTGATTGAGAAGAATCAGGAAAAAGAAGACTGCTCTCAAAAGCTAGATGTCAGAGGGCCTCTCAGATATGCCATTTACAGGTGAGTTCCATAAAGGGGCTGGTTTACCCCGTAACAGGCTAAGTGTGACAAAGCTAGGATATCAAGACCTGGAATTAGCTACCTCAGAAAAAGTTTTTTAAGAAGCATCGAAGTCATCATGGGAGAAAGTCAGAATGGTGGATAACATTAGCTTCACTTATTTTATAGTTTCATTTGGTTTTTGTTTTGAATTGCATGGGTGAGGGTGGCCATTGTAATTGGGCTGAGAAACCTGAGAGCAGATAGGTCACCTGAACCTAAAATCAGACTTCAAGACCCAAAGACCCTGAAAGAGGAAAACAGACTCGAATATGGCCAGTTAGGTTCTGTTGTTATTTTCATAGCATAAACATCCAGAAGAGAAATACGTACGTATCCTGAAAATTGTCATTTCTGAACCACTTTTTGAATTGCAGAAGCACAGAGATTCAGAAGTTTTACCTATTAAATCCACCCTGAGTTCTCTGGCCAACAATAGTGTTTGTATAGATGGATTATTTTGAAGTCTTTTGCAACAAGAGTGATTTTTTTCAGTTCAGAATTCACAAATAACATTTTGTAAGCATGCTAACTCGAGTTATCTCAGCTTTTTCCATAACATATTTAAAGTCCTAATCCCCCCAGAGAGGGGGAGTGTATCAGAATCACCTGGGAGGTCATCCAATCACAATCTTCCATCCTCAAGACTTCCGTTCTCTTCCTCCTGAGCAGCCCTGCCCTGGGCCACTTAACATTCTGTGAAAGGGTGGGGAAAGACGGGAGAACTGCTCGTTTAAAGACTTCACTGTCGAGCTGGGAGGCCCCTGGGCCCTCGCCCATCTTTTGATTCTGGACTCTGTGGGGCCTCAGGTCTGTTTTCCCTGTAGACATGGTGGCTGGGTTCAGTTCTCTCCTGAGTGCTCTGTGCTCTTTGCAATGAATAATCCTGATACAGACAAGCCAGTGCACAGCACCGGGTTTCAGCCCTGATAATGATCCAAGAGAGACTGATGACAAGTTCTGACACCAGGGGTGCTCCCATTATTTACCGAGCACCTTCTCGGAGCCAGGCCCTGTTCTAGGCACTGCAGACACAGCAGTGGACAGACAGACGCGACCCTGTCTTGTGGCGTTTACCTTCTAGGGGTGAAGAGAGGGCACTATATAACTAAGCAAATGAGACCATGACAGTCAGTGATCAGTGCTCTGAAGAAAATGAGACAGGGCCTGGAGTAGAGAGTGGCTGGGATGGTGGTGGGTTCATTATTCAGGACAGTCGGAAGGAACTCTCCAAGCCAACGTGTTGAGAAGGAGCCAGCCATGTGACAGCTGGGGTCAGGAACGAGCCTGGTCTGTCAGAGGCAAAAAAGAATGCTTGGAGAGGAGTCATAGAAAGCGTATTTTCTAGAAGGGCCACACAGACCTGTGTGGTCAGTGCTGAGGGACTCAGGGTTTAGGGTCTGGGGTTTGGGGGTGAAGCTGGCCCCAGGATGGGTGTGTCCAGCTCAGCCCCACCGCGGGCCTCAGGTTCTTTTTCACAGGGCCGCTGGGTCACTCCTTCCACCTCTTCGTGGGGACTGGATCCCTCCCGAGGCCCCCTCGGCAGGCGTCACGAGGCTGCTGCTGGGCCACCTCCTCTTCGCACCCGCCTTCCTGTCATCGTTCTTCCTCATCGTGAACTCCCTGGAGGTTGGTCTCTGCCATATAGCACTCATGCAGGCCAGCTCTTCTTTGGACAGGGATGCTGTGGTTGGAATGCAGAGGCTCTGTGAACTTTACACTCAAACTTAAGTTTCACATTGTCCTCTGTGAACGTCAGAAGCAAAGCACAGTCGTATTAGCAGCACCTGTTGGCCTGTGGTGGCCGTCCCAGAGAGTGGGCTGTCACACGTCCATTGTCACAGTTATAGCCCAGAGTATCAGTGATGCTTATCACTCCTTACACCTGCTGGCAAGTCTCAGCACTGAATGTGTTAGTAAAGAAGCACATATACTGGTCTGTCATACTGCCAGAGAGATCCATGGCACAGAAGTTCCAGCCCCCTAGTGGCCTTGCAGAAGCCTGTGGTCACTCAGGGTCTGGACATCACAAGTGCTCTGAAGAGGCAACTTACCAGTGTAGACTTAACATCACAACGGAAGACCTGGGAGGTGTGTTTGCCCAACCTCACTCCACTAACTGGCTCCCTCACCATCCCCTCTCCACCTCCGTGCCCGAGACGTGTCATGTTCTGCCCTGAAAGTAATTCGTTCAACCAGTCACAGCAGGTGAATGCTTCTCACTTGGGTTTTATTTTGAAACCTCACCTCAAGTTCTTATTAGTTAAGGAGAACACCCATGCTGTCTAAAGTGACCCTGGTGGGCAGTAGAAAAGATGTTTAAACTTCACTGTGATTGCTAATAAATCCCTGATAGTAAAAAGAAATATTTGGGAAGTCCTTGGGAAATCAGAGGTAGGAGAAAGTAGAGGGTGCCCATATTAGGAGTGAGGGTACCACAGCAGTTTCTCCCTTTTTTTTCCCTTCCAAATAGGAAGGGAGTATATTTCCATTAAAGAACAAAAATTTGCCTCTACGTATATGGCAAATGTTACCAAAGTGCATAAAGTACCCACCACATCATGAGACACGTGGGACCACACTATCCACACGGCACACACACTACAGGTACTTCTGCATCCAGCATTCTGTGATGCAGACGTTGTGTTACAGACTGCAGACCGTTCCACCCACCGTATGCCTGTCCCTTTTGTGTAAGGATTCCTGCTTGGTTAATTCCTAGAATTGTTGTCCCAAAAAGGCTGTCGTTTTCTGTCTTCCCTGCAGTGGTGCAGAATAATAGCATCAGCAGACATTTATTGAGCACTTGCCTTGTTCCAAGCTCTGCATCCAGTGCTTCAGGTCTTTGAGCCTCACATCAACCCCACCTGACGGTTGAGGAAGCTGAGGCCTTCAGTTATTTGCAGGGTAAACACTGGCCTGAGGTCGTGTAACGAGTCCGTGAGTCAGGATTCAGACACAGGTTTTGTGACTCTTGAGAGCTCCTAACCCTTGTGGCTTTTCCCTCTGTGTGAAGTTTGTTTCCCTACACTTTTTTATTTTAATTAATTAATTTATTTACTTTTGGCTGCGTTGGGTCTTCATTGCTGCGCGCAGGCTTTCTCTAGTTGCGGCGAGCAGGGCTAGTCTTCGTTGCGGTGCGTGGGCTTCTCATTGCAGGGGCTTCTCTTGTTGCGGAGCACGGGCTCTAGGCACGTGGGCTTCAGTAGTTGTGGCTCGCGTGCTCTAGAGCGCAGGCTCAGTAGTTGTGGTGCACAGGCTTAGTTGCTCCACAGCATGTGGGATCTTCCCGGGCCAGGGCTCGAACCCGTGTCCCCTGCATTGGCAGGCGGATTCTTAACCGCTGTGCCACCAGGAAGTCCCAGGTGTTTGTCTTTTAACTTCATATAAAGTTAAATTGTTTGCATAAGTTATATAAATAAAGGGTGTTATGGTGGCTTTCTCCATACAGGAGTTTAAAAAATTCATGCATTCAAATCTGTCATTCTTTTCCTTTGGAGGCTTCCTTAAAGGAAGATAATGGAAATATTCTCCTATATTTTCTTCTTCTACTCTTGTGATTTTTTTTTTGTACATTTTGATAGGCCCAAAGATAATAGAAATATTCTCCTATACTTTCCTCTAGTATTATGTGTTTGCTTTTAATATAGTGAGAGATATACTTCAGTCTTAGTTTTTTCCACTTAGATAGCAAACTGTCTCGTTACCATTTATTGAACAGTCCCCAGTATAGGAAAATGTTAACTTTATCATATTCTCATTCCCATGTGTACAGGCCATTATCTGGGCTCTTTGTTCTTTGCTGGATTCTATTCATTTCCACATTTCCATGATTTGGTTTGTTTTGGGCTGTTGCTACTAGACTTTTTAATTGCCATAATTTTACAGCATTTTAAAAAATTTCTAGTAAGGTAAGCCTTCCTTTCTTATTCTTTTTCAAGATGGCTATTCTTATGCATTTATCCTTCCAGATGACAATTAGAATCAATTTACTGGGTCCATTTTTTAAAAGCTCCTGACAACTTTCGATTGGAAATGCATCAGCTTTGGAGATGATTTTGGAAAGAATTGACAGCTGAGCCATCAGCAGAGCAGTTCTGGTGCCCAGACCAGCAGCGTGAATCACATCGTCAGCTCAGCTCTCAGGGGTCATTGGGCGAAGGTCGCGCACAGTGTGAGCGCTGTTCTGATGATTTTCCTGCTGGATTGTTAGCTCCTTGCTGCACCGCTGCTCAAGCACACGTGTGTGCTGTGTCCATATAAATGGAACAAACTGCAGTTTTAAAGAAATCACTGTGTCAGGCTTTGGGGCCCCGGTATTGCTCACGGTCTGCGTTTCCCCCTGCGTTCCCCACTCTCCAGGGGAAGGACGCGGCCGCCTTCACTGCGAAGATGAAGAGAGGATTCTGGCCGGCGCTGCAGATGAACTGGCGAGTCTGGACTCCAGTGCAGTTTATTAACGTCAACTAAGTCCCTTTGCCAGTAAGGCCAGCCCGGCACCGCGGGGCCAGAGAGGGGCTTCGAGCTCCCCCAAAGCCCACCCCCGCCTGCCTTCTTTTCGAGCCTCAGGGTCACCCCACGTTCCGGATTCCTCCTGGGGCTTTCCTCTTCGCCCGGAATCGTTACCGGTCTGGATTCTGGCAGGCAAAGTGACATAGAAGGAGGGGCCTCCCAAGCGGCGTCCACGCTGCGCCCTTTCCTCCCGGGCAGCGCTCGGCTTTCTAGGGCTGGATTGCAGCCCGCGCCCACGAAGCTGCGGGAGGGCAGCCTCCCCTGCAGGGACGTCAGGGCCACAGCGGGGCGGGGCAAGGGGCTCTGAGCCGAGGGTCGGAGCGTCTGGGTGGGGAACCTCTGCAAGCGGGACCGCAGGCCGCAGGCAGGCTGCGGTGAGGCCGCCCTCCGGTTTGCTGAAGGCCCTGCCGGTGTCCACTGCCTCCACACGCAGTACAGCCCATCTGTGTCTGGGTCCCAAGACCACTGCCGGGTGGACGGGCTCACAGCCTAAGTTTATGAGGGCCACGCAGCCAGGATGCACAGCTGGATCCTGGGAATCCATTGCTGGCATCCTGTGCTCCCTCCCTCCCTCCCCTGAGGACCACACAGAGCAAGCCCTCACCCACCCGCAAAACGCAGGCACGTGGCGTTTCTGCCCAGGGTTTAATGGGGGCTGGACACATGGGCACCGCCCCCTGCACCAGAGTTCCCTACACCCCGGGAGGAAAGGCAGGAACCCCACATGAAATCCAAGTTCCCAGACACCAGCCGAGCACCAGCCTCTCAAACAGGCCTTTCCAGGGATTCCCAGGCCTCAGGCCTGCTGTGTTAACCCTTTTCTGCACACCATTTAAGTAACCTACCTGAAACTAGCTCATACAGGCTGATTTCCATCCTGCTTTAGGGAGAGGAGAGAAAGAGACCTGGGGCAGGAGCCCCCTTGGGAAAGAGGTACCTTGCAAGGGTGGGAAGAGGGAGGGGACGGGCTTGGTAATCACACACACACCCCCCAAGGGGTAGCAGAAAACCAGAGGCAGCGATGGACAGCAATAGCTGATGCTGCAGGAAGTTAAATCAAAATAAAAATCGGAATGTTTCCATTGGCTTTAAAAATGGCCTTCCCAAGAGCAGCTTCAGTGGCTCGATGGGGCTGAAGCCAGATGGCTGAGAACTGATGAGTGGGTGGGGAGGTAGAAGATAAACTACAAGTCTCAAAAAGTCTCTCGGACTGTTGGGAAGCGGAGGGGAAAATGGCAGTTAGCAGTGGGCCAGGGGAGGAGAAGGTTTTGCAGCTAGGAGAAGAGTGGCCACGCTGCATGCAGGTGGCACCCCAGGCTGCCCCAGTGCCGGGGGTGGGCGTGGGACTGCAGCGTAAGCAGAGAGGCACTTCAGGTGGAAGGCTCGCCTCCCCTGTGAGCACAGCAGAGAGAGGAGGTCACTGTTCACTGGGGACCCCGGCCACACCTTGTCTTCCCTCTGGGAGGGGGAGGGGTGGGGAGGCTTGGGGGGATGGGTATTTTGAGGGGAGTAAAGAAGTGGTCACCTTGGTGCTGCGGAGGATAGGAGAGGAAGCTGATTGGAGACGGGGGAGCCAGGAGAGGCTGAAGACTTACGTGCAGGGGCCTGGGGCCTGAGGCAGGTGAGAAGGCAGGAGGATCTAGGTTTTTCCAGGGAGTGCATCTGAGGAACAAGAAGGGAAGGAAACCAGGGCTATGCACTGTGGTTCTAAGGCATATAGAAGATGAAGTAAAGACATGAGAAGACAGACCGGCTGAGGATGTGGAAGGGTCTATGGCAGGGAAAGTAGAGAGGCTGGAAAATGGAGTCCTTCTGACTAGTGTAGGGACAGTGCTGCAAGCCTGGGGTTAGAGACCTTCCTAAAAGGTGGTTGCCGGCGCATGCTTAAGGGGCAGGGAGTTTATTCAACACATATGTATTGAGCACCTGCTGTATGCCCTGCTGCTCTAGACTCTGGGGCTACAGTAACTAATGAGATAGACCAGACTGCTACTTTCATGGAGCTTATGTGCCTGGGAGACCCAGTAATTGACTACAGGTGATTTCAGGTGGGAGTATGCCTGTCAGATCATAGAAGCAGGGTAGTGGCATAGGATGGGTTAGGGTGAAGAGCAGGTCGTGGGGTTGTCAGGGAGGAGCCGGGTGAGGCCACCTGCATGACTGGTCCTGGGGTGAGAGGCTGAGCCAGGAGCCGAAGTGCTCAGTGAAGGAGTATTTTCCCTGCTGTCCTGTAAACACCATCAGGCAGGGACTGTCCTCACCCCTCTCTGCTGGGCCCCATCACAGTGCCTTGTACGCAGTAAAGGCTCAGCAGGTACGGCAGTGGGTGCGTGACTGACCCGCGACTGAGCTCTGTCCTGGGGGGTGGGTGCCTGATGAGTGTGCCCAGGGCCCTGCTCTTGCTGCAGCCCGTGTTCTCTCCGGCAGTTCCGGGTGCTCTGTGCCGACTTGGCAGCTCTGTTCTGGCACACCTACCTGGCCTCTCTGCGGAAGTGAAGATGACCAGGAGAGGTCCTCAGACACACTGATGACGTGGGGGGAGGGGGGAGGGGGGTGCGGGTGAGAGAGCAGGAACAACCCAGCCTGCCTCTAGATCATGTGATTCAAGATGACCCTAAAATGACGGATGGAGAAACAGAAATCTCTGAATGTCAGAATCCGTTTTTAAAAAGGTGGTCCCTGTCCTCAGGTGGTGCTCCCCTAAGAAACTTAAAATACAGTAGAGATGATTTCACCTCTCACCTTGGATTGAATTAGGATCACAATAAACTATAACGTAGTTTTTTCAGTGGTGATTTTAATTTCTCAGAATAATTGCTGTTGCTTTGAAAGAAATGGGTGATCAGAGGGCTGCCCTCAGATTTTTTAAAACGTTTAAGAAATTGTGGTAACATATATCACAGTACTACTGCTTGGCTACCTGGCCCCATAGGCCGCGGGCCCCTCTGGGCCAGGGCTGCCCTGGCCTGCTGAGCGGCCCTGTATGCCACCCTTTCAGCAGCGGGGTCTGCTTTCCCGTTGGTCATTTACATTAGCCCTTCCTCCCTGCTTTTTCATTCTTAGAACATTGCTTCCTGATTGCCTCCCATCCTTATTTCATGGATACAATATCTCTTGGGATCCTAATTATATATTTTTTGAATTTTTTTCTGTCTCGCGTGCTGCTTCTATTTTCTCAGGGTTTTTTGCTTTTTGTTTTTCCCCTGTTTGATCTTTGTGTTACCCTATCGGGATTTCCTGAAATGTCTGTCGATCCTTTTCTTTCTCTTTTTTTTTTAAGATTTTTTTTTGAAGTGGAGCATTTTTAAAGTCTTTATTGAATATGTTACAATATTGCTTCTGTTTTATGTTTTGGTTTTTTGGCTGAGAGGCATAGCTCCCTGACCAGGGATCAAAACCACACCCCCTGCACTGGAAGCCGAAGTTTTTGTTGTTGTCGTCATTGTTGTGCCGGGTCTTAGTTGCAGCTTGCCGGCTCCTTAGTTACAGCATGGGGGATCTAGTTCCCTGACCAGGGATCAAACCCGGGCCCCCTGCATTGGGAGTGCAGAGTCTTAACCACTGTGCCACCAGGGAAGTCGCTGAAAGTCAAAGTCTTAACCACTGGACCGCCAGGGAAGTCCATGTTGATCTTTTTTTTCTTTTTTTAAAATTAATTAATTTATTTTTGACTGCGTTGGGTCTTCTTTGCGGTGCACGGGCTTCTCATTGCAGTGGCTTCTCTTGTTGCGGAGCACGGGCTCTAGGCGTGCAGGCTTCAGTAGTTGTGGCTAGTGGGCTCTAGAGCACAGACTCAGTAGTTGTGGCGCACGGGCTTAGTTGCTCCACGGCATGTGGGATCTTCCTGGATCAGGGCTTGAACCCGTGTCCCCTGCATTGGCAGGCGGATTCTTAACCATTGCGCCACCAGGGAAGCCTGGGACCCAGTTTTGTTGGGGACCACCCATTTTCAATAACAGGTATTTTCTCCTGGGCTGGTCAGTTTACCCAGAGAGGTATCTTTTCATTTCTTGCCCAGGGTTGGGGGGTGGGGCAGGGAGAGTGGTGGCTGTAGGGGAGCATGGTATAAGCACAGTGGCCAACATTCTTGTGGCTAACTGGAGAAAAGGGGTTAGAGTCCTACTATTAGTATGTGAACTTCATATAATTTCATCTTTATTACTGCAGCCCAGTCTCACCTGTCAGGTGTTCTCAGATCCAGAGGCCTTCTGGTTCAGATCCTCTGTAATGAAAGTTCTCTAGTCTTCTGCCATGTTGGAGGTGAGGTAGTCACCTGAATACGCTGGTGATGGAGGGGATGAAGAGTGCAGCCTCTCAGGTTTTCAGTCAGTCCTGCTGTGTCCTCAGAGCTCAGAGGTGGGGCTAGTAACTGTAACTGGCCAGGCTCTGCCAGACTCACCGGAATAGATGAACTTGCTTCTTGGCTTCCCTCAGTGCAGGCGACAGATATTCCATCTCCTCAGATCAATAACAATCTGATTTACAGCTTCCAAACTTTTGTCAGCTGATCTCGTGGCTCTGTCTCTTCTGTGACTCAAGTATGTCCTTGTAGATTGTCTTTTTAAATTTTTTTGCTATCATTTTAATAAGCGACCTTCTGGAAGAAGGAGACATAAATACATGGGTTCAAGACACCATGCTTAAGCAGAGGTCTGGGTATTTCTGTGGAATACATTTATTCTTCAAAATCCAGAGTGACTTAAAAATGTAAATCAGATCGTATCACTTCCCCATTTAAAAGTCTGTCAAGATGATCCAGCAATTCCACTTCTGTGTATACACCCAAGAGAACAGAAAGCAGGGACTTGAAGAGATATTGCACACCCATGTTCACAGCAGTGTTATTCACAATAGTAGCTAAAACTGGGAAACAACCCAAATGTCCATTGATGGATGAATGCATAAACAAAATGTCGTCCATCCATACAATGGAATATTATTCATCCTTAAAAAAAACGGAAGGACATTCTGACACATGCTACGACTCAGATGAACCTTGAGGACATTAAGTGACATAATCCAGTCCGCAAAGGACAATACTGTCTGACTCTACTTCTTTGGGGTCCCTGGAGCAAATTCATAGAGACAGGAAGTAGGGTGGTGGGTGCCAGGGGCTGAGGGAAGGGGATGGGGAGTTAAGTTTAACGGGGACAGAATTTTAGTTTGGGAAGATGAGAAAGTTCTGGAGAGGGATGGTGGTGATACTTGCACAACAAAGAGAATGTCCTTAATGCCCCTGAGCTGTACACCTAAAAGACGGTTACGATGGTAAATTTTGCGTTATGTGCATTTTGCCACAGTAAAAACAAGGCAACCAGCAAACCCTGCGGGAGTTTCCCAGTTCACTTAAACCAGAACCCCAAGTCATCTGCGGGGCACGGGTTCCCCATGGGCTCTTCCCGCATTTGACTCGGCCCAGCCGCTCGGCGCCGGCTTCGGTCCTCCCGTTGCGCCCCCGCCCAAGCGGCTCCCCGGGGGCGCCGCGTAAGCACTAGCTGCTCGAAGGCAGGAACGACTCCCGCCCCGGGCCCCCCGCAGCGGGTCGAGGGAAGGGTCTCAGAACCACCGCCTACCACCGGGCTCCGCCTTCGTTCCCGGAAGTCGCCCGCGGCAGGCAGGGCCATCCCGGCGACTCCCGCGCAGCCCGGCGGCCGGAAGCGCGCGCCCGCCGAAGCCTGTCCCTTGCGGCGCGCCGTCCGCGCCCGAAGGCGCCTGCGCGGAGTCGACGCGGCCCCGCGTGGGACGGGCCGGCATGGCGTTCCGGCAGGCGCTGCAGCTGGCGGCCTGCGGCCTGGCCGGGGGCTCGGCCGCGGTGTTCTTCTCGGCGGTGGCAGTGGGGAAGCCCCGCGCGGGCGGGGACGCGGAGCCGCGCGTGGTCGAGCCGCCGGCATGGGCGGGGGCCGCGCGCCCCGGGCCCGGCGTCTGGGACCCCAACTGGGACAGGTGCGGGGCCGGCGGCGGGAGCCTTCCCGGGCCCCGGCCGTCCCGGCCGGTCGGTGTGGTCGGTTCCGCGGAGGGGCGGGCGGGGCAGGCTTGCGTGCGGGTTTCTCTTTCGGTTCTGGCCACAAGGGTGGCTGTGGACGTGGGCCGTCCTTCGACCCCTCTTCTGAGCGCCAGTTTCCTCGTCTGCCCAGGGAGTCGTTCTGAGGAAGGAGCACCGTGATGCCAGGGACAGTGCCTGGCGCACAGGGAAGCTCAAAGTGGTCGTTTTCAGTCCTAGACGGAGGGCTTGGACCTTTGTAGGGCTCTTGTCCTTGTTTCCGTTTCCCAACTTCTGAATCCTCAGATTGGGTGACGGCACGTTGGTCCCATATTTGCGATACAGCTGAGACGGCGAGGTGGAGATGGGCCCTGGAAGGGGCCTCCGCGAGGCGGCCTCGCGGGGACAGGACCAGCAGCCATCTTGAGTAGGAACGTGAGGTCCAGGGGTCCCGGTCCCACCTGGCCGCGCGCTGTCAGTGTTCTTATTGAGCCCTGTGAGTGTGGCTCCTGTGATCAGGAAGCAATTTTTAGTCTTACTTAACGTTAATTAAATTTAAAAACCAGAGCAGTGCAGATCTTAAAATACTGTATTGAAACGATAGTAGTTTTGGTATGCTGGAGTAAATAAAGTGAGTTACTGAAATTTCACCAGTTTCTTCCTGCTTTGTAAATGTGGCCACTTGGAAATTTTAAATTACGTATGTTGCCGGTGTTCTGTTTCTATTGGACAGCCCTGCTCTGGGTTGTGGGATGGTTTACCCAGTCCCAGCTCTTCACTCCTTGACACTCTTGAGTGTGGGGCACAGATCCAATATTTATTGCTGGCCTAGTTGTATCGGGAACTAAATAGGTATTCTTTTTAACCTTTAATTTTTGAAAAGTAAACTTATCTTAGAATCATCTTGTATTTACAGAAAAAGATGATAGAGTACCTGTATACTCCACACTTAATTCCCTCTGTTGTTAACACCTCACACTAATATGGGACACTTGTCACAATCAGTGAACCAGTATAGATACGATATTTTTAACTGACGTGCGTACTTTATTGAAATTTCCTCAGTTTTTACATGTTGTCCGTTGTGTCTTCCCGGATCCCACAGGACAGTCAGGCTTTGACGGTTTCTCAGACTTGACTTGTTTTGATGACCTTGACAGTTTTGAGCAGGGCTGATCAGGGATTTTATAGAATGTTCCTCAATTGGGATAAGCCTGGGGTCATATTCTCTTTTTCAAACATCAGTACAATCTTGTGAATTTCTTGGGCCTTTTTAAGGAAACAGTCACTCAGGTTAAAGGACTGACTTGAGGTAGAGCCGGACTCCAGCCTTGTATGAGGCCAACATTGCTGTATTTACTTGCCAAGTCTAGATTTATGGGGGGGTGAGGGGGGTGGTGTCCATGCTAGAAAGTTCCAGGGCCTCATCCAGTGAAATCTCCAGCCTCTTTCTGAGGAGCCAGGCTTCCTGCATCTGTGCCTGTAGGTCCCAGATGTCTTCTCTGGCTCAGCCCCAGCTCCCACGTGACCGCCAGTGTGGCATCTCGGCCTGGCCATGTTACAGGCACCCCAAGTTCCCCAGGTTCGCACGGCCCAAGCAGAACCCGTGAATTCACCATTATTCCCCTCAAAACTTATTCTTCCAGCACTGCCTCAGCTGAGTACATTCTTTTCCCAGCTCTGCCGGTCTCACAGGCATGTAATTTCTGTTAGCTTGAGGCCAATGAGCCGTCAGAGTGCCTGTCTTCACCAGACTTGCTGGTGTCTCAGCATCTTTTCTGCTGCAGCTCCCTCCCAGCATTCCAGCAGGGCCATCCAGGGGGTTTCCGTGGTAACGGGAGCATTTTCCTCACTGTCCGATGTGATGCCTACTATCCCATGTGCTACTAAGCATTGAAAATGTGTTTAGTGTGATTGGGGAAATGGAGTTTTAATTGTATTTAATTTTCATGATTTTGAATTTAAGTAGCCACATGGTCAGTGGCTACTGTTGGGCAGCACAGCGTCCCCGTCAGTGAGGCCACCCTGTGGGCATTTCCCACCTGCCCTCCCACAGACACTCCTTCCTCCTCTCTGCGTCCCTGGTCCCCTTGCTGTGACTGTCAGTCTCCTCACAAGGACGTGGGCAGCACAATAGCTTCGCCTGTCTGTTCTGTTCACATCCAGCCGCCCAGGGCGGGCCTGGCGCCAAGAGAAGGGGGGCGCTGGCTCCTCCCCTGTGCCTCACCAACCCAGGAAGCCCCTCTGTCAGAAAGACTGGGGGTGACTTGTGAGCAGGGGCACAGGACACACCATCTCGTATTTCTGCATCAGGAGAGAACCACTGTCCCTGGTCAACCTGCGGAAGAGGAACCTGGAGCCCGGAGAAGAAGAGCTGGCGTCCAGGCTGGACCACTACAAGGCCAAGGCCACACGGCACATCTTCCTCATCAGGCATTCGCAGTACCACGTGGACGCCTCCCTGGAGAAGGACCGCACGCTGACGCCCCTGGGTACGTGGCTGGGCCTCCTTGAAGGTGCCCTTGGGGCGCTGGGCCTCTTTGGACCTGTGTCGGGTGTTCTCGACCCAGATGCGAGCCTTGTCATTATTAGTAATAATCAGCCAAATCTGACACAGGCTTTGAAAACGTCCTCGTTAAGGTGGATCCTGCCCGCAGGCCCGAGGCTCTCGGAGGCGCCCCGCCCGGTGCTCCTTCTGGCTTGACCTCGTTGCTGGAGAGCCTTCCTCATAAACGGTGGCGGGTCTCAGCCGCCCCCGCCGGGCGGGACCGCCTCGGTCTTTGTGCTCTTGTGTCTGTAGGAGAAATTCCTAGCAAGGAAGCGGCAGGGAGGGTGGAGATAGAGTTTACAGTTAAACAAATCTCTCTGTTGAATGAGATAGCAGCCACTTGTGTGAAGGGGCTTGTGGCCTGTCCTCAGGCCCGGGTGGAAGTAAAGCTGCGTCTGTGGTATCGTGCATCCAGCTGAGACTGACTTTCCAAGGGCGTTTCGACTGGATTCTAAGATACATTTGAGGAAAAGCATTTGTATTTGCACCCAGGCTGCAGCAGTGCTGAGGCTGTCCGTCCTCACGTGTTAACACCTGGTGGTGGTGATTGAGCGGCAGGTGGTCACTGGCGCACTGACACCCAATCTTGGGACAAAGTTGAGTAGGAATGGTGTGGGGGACCCAGAAATAGTAAACAGGACCCCACCCAAACTTCAGCCAGCCTCCACCATGGCCGTTGTCTTCAATGTTTCTTCCTTATGGGGCTGAAGGTGGCTGGTTTGTCTCATTGATTTTACCTGTTGAAAGCCTGACCCCTTCCTTAGGCCTGAGCCTCGGGAGGGGCTGCCCGTCTCGTCCCCCAAACCTAGTGGTGCTTGGTAAGGACTGAAGTATTTGTGAAGTAAACAAACAGGGACTCCGGCGACGTGTAATTCTCCAGTGTATTCCACCTTCAAGGTCGTGAGCAGGCTGAACTAACCGGTCTCCGACTTGCAAGCTTGGGGTTGAAGTTTAATAAAATCGTCCATTCCTCCATGACCCGTGCAATAGAGACCACTGACATCATCAGCAAACACCTGCCAGGTGAGTGCCAGGCGCCCCCCGGGCCGGCTGCTCCTGAAGGGGCCCTGAGTCCTGTGTCTCTCCGCAGGCGTCTGCAAGGTCAGCACAGACCTGCTGAGGGAAGGCGCCCCCATCGAGCCTGACCCCCCCGTGTCTCACTGGAAGCCGGAGGCTGTGGTAAAAACTCCCCCCGGGCGGCCTTCCCCGGGAGCGGCCTCCACTCTACCCCTGGGCTCCTGGCGGCCCCTGGGCTCCTGGCGGCGGGCCCGCGCACTGCCTCCATACGGACGATCCCTCCCTCTGCCCCCAGCAGTATTATGAGGACGGGGCGCGGATCGAGGCCGCCTTCCGGAACTACATCCACCGGGCGGACACCAAGCAGCAGGAGGACAGCTACGAGATCTTCATCTGCCACGCCAACGTCATCCGCTATATCGTGTGCAGGTGAGGCCCCAACGGGGCGCCCGCGGCCCCGCCTCCCCCTCCCCCGCCGGCCTCCCGCCCCGCCCCCCGCCTTGCCCCACCCCATCACGGCCCCGCCTCCCCCCTCCCCCGCCGGCCTGTGCCCCCAGCGCGGCTCCCCCTCCTCTTGTCTGATGGTGCCCGCCAGGCCCAGCCGGTGGTCTGGTAGAACGGCTTTCTCACGACTGCATGTTTTTGCTGGGAACAGACCAGACTGAGGTGCCCCCGTGGGCGGCCTTTCCCGGGCGATGCTGGCGTGGTCGCTTGGTGTAGGCGCTGGGCGCTGCCATTCCCAACGCGAAGTCCCACTTTGTAGGAGGCAACGCGAGCGCCCGTTTCCCTGAGGTCCCGCAGCTGGTTTCAGCACCTGTGGATGGCTCCTGCCCCCGTGGTTGTGCGTGGTGTTTGCTTAATGGTTTCGTATGTCCCTTTGTTTGTTAATTGGAATGTGTGTGACGAAGGACCCACGGATCTGTTTTGTGCAGGGTGATAACCTGTGAGCGCCTTAGTCCCTGGCAGCTCCAGCTGCTCCTGCGGGGCTCCTGTGTCCGTGGGGCAACCAGGTCCCTTCGTCCTGGCACCAGAGGTGCAGGGCCCTCACAGTGATGCCTGCGCTGAGCCCCGGGCAGAGTCACGGAGGGCCCTGGACCTGGGAAGGCCAGCTGGGTGCTAGTGTGTTTGACCACATCCCACTTAGTGCAAGTGGGGACCCAGCCTCCCCCGGGGCCATTCAAGGTGCTCCGCAGGTGCTTCAGGAGCTGAGGGGGTCCCCCTTCTCACGAGGGCCCATTCGCTTGCCCTCAGAAGCCGCCCGCGTGGCCCGGGGCGAGCAGCCCTGCGCCGGAGGAGCAGGCTGCGGCGCCAGGTTCCCGGCCGGGTTGAGAGCTGCTGGGAGGAGGGGCTGGGCTTCGGGGGCAGCCCCGCCCGTGTGCCGCTCAGGGCGACTTCGGGGCTGTGTGAGCACGCGTCCTCCCATATCCCGGGACAGCACTGACCCCAGTGCTGAGGGCCGGCCGGAGACGCCAGGGCTGGGAGCGGCCTGTGCCCCCAGGACACGTGAGGGCACTCTGCTCCCTAACTTAGGGCAGTTTTGAAAGCGGTGAGGGTGACGCTGAGCCTTGAAAAGTCAGCGTGTAGGTAGTTAATCCTTTGAGTCGGCAAAACCCGAGAGGGCGCGCCAGTGGGGGGCGGGCCCCGGGGTGCCGCTTGCCCACCCCGGTGTCCTGGGGCTCAAAGGGGCCCGGTGGCTCGGACGGAGGCCCTAGTCCTGCTGGGCTCTTCAGCAGATACCAACTGTGCCTAAGAAGCGCTAAGCGCATGGAATGCTCCGGGTTGTGGGTGCCCCTGCCGCACCTTCTGGCTGCCCCCGTCCCCTTTTGGTGACACTGGAAGAACAATTCAGTTGCATGCATTTGTTAACTAGTGTGTTTGTGACTCACATGCAAGCCTTGAGTTGGGTTGATCCCCCGTCCCAGAGGGGCTGGGCTGTCACCTCCCCCTTGTTTGATTGATGGGTTGGCATCCCCCCGACAGTTCTTTACTCTGAGAAACCCCATTTGAAAATGGGAGGGACTTGCAGGTGTTGGCCCCAGCCCCAGGAAAGTCCCCTGAGGCCTTGTCATCTGGGGTGGGCCCCTTCCCAGCCTGTGCTCTCTCCTCCAGGGCGCTGCAGTTCCCTCCAGAAGGCTGGCTCCGCCTTTCCCTCAACAACGGCAGCATTACGCACCTGGTAGTCCGGCCAGATGGCCGAGTGGCGCTCAGGACCCTCGGGGACACGGGATTCATGCCTCCTGACAAGATCTCTCGCTCCTGAGGGCCACCTTGAGGCCCCGCTCTCCTCCTCAGCCCCATGCCGGCCTGGTGTGGGTGCCACCGAGACCGCGGGCTCCTCCCCTGCCCCCACACAGGCCGCGCCGCAGGGCCAGGGCTCCAGGGCGCAGCAGCCGGAGAGAAGGATCCACGAAGCAGTGCTGCAGCGCTGAGCTTCTGGCCCAGGATGCAGAAGGGAAGCACTCAGGTCAGATCAGCTTCGTCTCTCGCAGTGTCTCTGCCTCACTCTTGTCCACCAGGATGAGCCTGTTTCAGGAACAGGAACGAGCAGGCCTGTTTCAGGGACTGGACGAGGCCCCCAGATGCCGTCCCCACAGGGGCCGCGGCAGACGCCGCAGCGAGCTGTCCGTCAGTAGAGCCCGTCAGGCAGGAGGAGGTGGGCACCAGCGCTCTTCCATTCGTAACTTATTTCGCTGCTTTTTACACTCTTTTCATTTCCTAGAACTCTTTGTCACTTAAGTTTTCATCGATTGAAGATTTTCCTCATCTGGTTCTTGTTTTGAAAACCCATTTCTCACTCCCGAGTCACACAGCCCTGACACTGTTGGATCTGAACTCCCGTGTGTTGCTAGGCCTTTCCGACACAGAGGAGGGGCACCTTGGCAGGTGAGGGAGGTGACTCGACCTGCTGCTCTCGTGGGAGGGGCTGGGCAGTGACGGACCAGGAAGGGCCCTGTTTCAATGAAGTGTCTGGCTGACAGCTCAGTCCTTGTTTACCTGTGGCTATTAATCTTTTATGCTTGTGGATTAAAATATTTAGATACAACACGTCCATCCCAAATCTCCATTTATTTAGACGGAAGTACAATTTCTATGAAGTGGTTGTGAACATTTTTGCAATCAGTGCAACTAATTGGGATATTCGATCCATTTCTGTCAATTTTGGAAATACCTACAAAATGAAATTGTGTTTTACTGGTTTTTCAAAGTACTAATTGTGAGTGTTTTAAAGGAAGCAGGAAGCCTGTGCAGCGTTAACAGCTGCAAACTTGCTGACAGATTGGGCAGAAGGCTCTTCCCCCAGTATTTTGTGCGCCCTGGGCTGACAGTTTTGCAGGGTGTCTGCCCGCCAGGGGCCTCAGTGAGAGGCCCTGACCCAGGACAGTGAGCTCGGTAAGTAAAAGCAGCAGGCACACACCATTCTGCGAAATAGTTGAGACAAGTTACCCAGGGGCTGTGCTAACGGCTGAGACCAGAAAAGCCAGAGGCGGCACCGTGTCTGGCCTCGGGCGCCGTGAGGCCCCGCGGCCGGGCCCTGGGCCCCTGGACCCTCGGGCTTGCGCGGCCACCCTGCTGTCCTGTCTGCAGACCTGGCTTTTCCGTGGCGTGTCCACCCGTTACACTTGACCTTTGAGAAGCAAGGCAGCATTTTAGAAACAGGAAAGGAGCCCAGGAGCAGGACAGTGGTGTTTGGACGGGGTCAGTTAGTTACAGGGGCCCAGGGAGGTCGCACTGGAAACCGCCCCGAGGTAGGACAGATGACCGAGAACTTCTGAAACGTCGGGAACGTCATCCTAAGCTTGACCAAGGTGGAAAACCACCCCAAGAGCCCGTGTGACAGGAGGGATCCTGAGCTGACAGCAGTGGGAACAGTAGTGGTTCCTACTGACCGTGTTGCTGTTTGTTCCAAAATATTTTCTTTCTTTTGAGACGGCTGAGGAAGGAGGCCGAGGGCACGTGTAAGAAGAAACCCCTCCCTGCGGGCCTTGCGCGCACACAGACCTGTGTGGTTCCAGCAGCCTGGGGGGCAAACCCGGCTGGGGACGCCTGACGAGGCAGTCACCCCACAGCTGTTCCCTCTGAGCTGCAAATGCCTCTGGAAACATCCAAACACTATCCCGGAGGGTCCGTCTGGATCCAGGAGCGGGGAACCTTCCAGAGCCGCCTGCATGCAGCCCGTGGCACCTTAGCCTCTGCCCCCCGCTCAGAGGGTTCCTGTCACCTCTTCCCAACTGAAGAAGCGACACACTGTCAATGTCAGAAAAAGGTTCCCCATTTCCCAGGGCAGTTATAAAATATTCGATAGTTGAACTGAAGCCAAGGTTTTTCACAACCGTGTTGTTAGGAAGGAAAGGGCCCCAAACAGCAGATAAACCACTCTCAGATCAATGTTCTGTTTAACCAAAACACTGCTTAAAAGTTTGCTAAAAAGGACACTTTGCCTGGGCACAGGCGAGAGAGGTCTTCCTGAAAGCTCAGAATGATGATCACATGGTTTTAAAAATAATTTATTTCATTAAGTAGTTTTAAAAAGACAAAATCACCACAGGACACATGACTATGCATTCAGTGGAACCGGGGCCAACTTATACAAACAAATGGAGAAACAATCAAAGAAGGCCTAAACTTCAGAAAACAGGAGCAGAAGTCTGCAAAATACGGGCAAATCACTTTAGCTTCCATCTGAATATTTACAAAAATATATAGGACGCCACGGTCAAATATTAGACAAAACAGATCATCACTATGACTACATCTGTGTTCTGATTTCTTTGAGAATAGAGATGTCTTTTAAATGCCATTTGGTTTTTAGAACAGAATGTATTTTTCTGTCTTAGGCTTAAGTCGTCTGCTACACAAGTGAAAACACCCTGTGTAACAACCTTTTGAATTTTAAAATCCAAATCTTGGTTCCAATATTCCTGACCTGCCTCTCGTTATCGTGTGAAAGAAATAAGTTTCTGGGTTTTTTTTTACATAAATTTAAATTCAGAATATTTACAACTAAAAAATCTCACGTCTACTTGCTATCACTGTATATTCTCAAAAAGTAAGTTCGGGAAAACCAAAAGTGATTTACAAAAGGCACTGAACTCCACAGAAGCGTTAGAAGTTTTCACTTTGGATAAAACACTGGCAGTGTCCCCAGAACACCGCTGTGAGCAGTCGTTCGTGACACCCAGAGAAACAGCCCTCAGCTCAGCTGCAGCGTCCTGGCACAGAAAGCTCTGTGCGCAGACCCTCCAGCAGGTACAGCCAAGGGGGAGGGACGACAAACTGCACTAAAGGAACGGAGCTGGGATCAGATACGTCCTCCAAAGTAAACCTTTCTTTTCTGTACCAAAACGCAATGCTCTTTCATAAAGCAAATCCAACTGAAATGTGTTCTAAAATATGGGGTACATTTCGAAACTAGGCAACGCCTTTCAGATTATTTTATTACCACTGCACTGGCAGCTAAATAAGGTGCACTGTGAAAGGTCAAGTGCTGGTGAAAAGGAAATCACCTTCCAGTGACTGCTGGTGAGGGAGCTGTGTGTGACTATTTGCATGGCTCCCAACGGCTAGATTTTCTCCAAGAGAAAAGCTAGTTTCATCCTCTGGTCACTCACTTAAATGACTCAACTTGTAAGTGTCGCTGCAAGTCCCCAACACGTTGAAGGCTCGTTCACTCCTGGATGCCCACCTCGCCACTGTCTAACCAGCGGGGCTGAGCAGCAAAGCAGAGAGGCTTTTCTGTCACGAGCCAGGAAGTCAAAGACCCTCCCCAGGAAAGGAAGAGGCACGAAAGTCACCTGTGTTTTAGGAACAAAGCTGAAGTGAGTGCAGCTACTCTCAGGGGACGGGGGCCCGCGGGGCGCCCCGGCCTCTCTGGCGCCCTCCTGTGCCCCTGGGGCAGCTAACGAGCCTGTCGCCACCACACTGACGGTCTCCAGGAAATCTGCGTCTGAGTTCGCTTTCACCCACTTCTCTCCAAGTATCAGAAAGCGACATTTTATACAGGACACCTGCATCTTCTAAAATTCTTTTACCCTCTAAATGAGAACTGATATTCTTTCTCTGGGTGAAACTTTAGCAATAAACACATTACCTTTCCTTGTTCCTTTTTTCCTTTTGTTTTTTTTTTTTAAACCCAAAGAAAAAGCTGACCACCCCAGCAGCGCGCACGGGCCCTACAAGGTGGCGAGCTGGGCCAGGCGCGCCATCCGGTGGAGGTGGCCCCTGCGAGCGGGGCTGTAGCGCCCGGGGCTGCAGCGCCCGGGGCTGCCGCCGCTAGGAGGGCCACCGATGTCCAGCAGCTGAGACTTCACCTTCCCTTTCAGCGAGGGGCTGGGCCAGCTGAGGAAACGGAGAACGGGCGGTCAGCAGGGACGGCGGGGCGGGGTGGGGAGAGCGGAGGCCACAGACCGGAGCCGCGCCCCCGACCCGGGGACCGCTGGGGCTCCGGGAAGAGACGCCTCCCACGTGACTGCAAGCTCACACTACTGCGTCCCGCACGAGGGGCGCGGGACCGGAGCGGAACCCTGGTTGCCCCACCCCGCCCCCCTCAGCTCTCAGCAGCACCCCTTCTGCTCCGCCACCCCCGGCCAAGGGCGGGGAGCTCCCCCGTGAACCTGGCGACACCGTCCGCCGGGCTGCAGGTACCTCTGTCTGTCCGCGGGCGAGTAGCGCAGCACGGCACTCCTCCACCTGTGCAGGGCCGGGTACTGGTGAGGGTCCACGTCCGCACACTCCAGGGCCGCCAGAACATCGCGATCCAGTTTTGACGGCTCTTCTCTAGAAGGTGCGAGAGAAGCAGAACAGCCGTGACCACACACGCACCTGGCGCCACCGCCCCCTTCAGAACCAGCAGAGCAACAGAGGCGTGTGTGAGGCCCCAGCACCGCCACCGCAGGCTCCGGCGGTCCGGCCGACATCCAGGCAGCGGGGGGACGCACTGCCCGCGGGAGGAGACTCCGGCCCCAGCCCTGCTGGGAAGATGCGCTCTGCGTACCCCCCCTCCAGGATGATGGAGCAGAAGGTGGGACGGGCCATCAGCCGGGCAACTGAGACCGACCCCAAGACGACCTTTCTTCCAAAAACAAACTAAACCCACAGGACAGCTCAGTGATTGTGGGAAGCAAAGAGGCTGCAAGGACGAGTGAGCAAGGAGACCACCATCTCCCACCGGCCTGGAGGACACCCGAGGAGCCACATAGACTCGCGAGGGAGACGGAACCATAAGTGCCCGTCAGGCAGGCCAGGGTGGAGGGAACTGTCTGGGAATCACACAGTGGCGCCCGTGCCCACTGCCCCTCGACGTGTGTGTGCTTCCCGACTCATACCCAAAAAGGAAGAGGCTCTGGACGGACTCTTTCGAGGCAGGGACCCCCGAGGGCTCAGAACTGCCACCGTGACAGGCCTCTTGCGTGGGACTGTCGGGGTCCAGGCACGTGTCAGCCTTTCCAGCTGACATTCCGTGCTCTGTCCTTCCTTGGTCATTCCCGAGTTTGTCAGCAGCAAGAGGTCCTAACATGTCACTTTCTGCTGGGTTCACTCTTGATGTCAGGATCTTCTTATCTCTAGTTTTCACAGTTGGACGGGGTGTCTTATTAGAAAAGCTACTTTGTAGATTCTGCAAATTCAGTTTATCAAACTCCACAGTCAAGCCGGAGACAGGTGACAGGAAGGCGTCCTCCCCACTTGGGGCCTTTGGCCTCTTCCCACCCAGGGTCTTGCTGTCACTCGGGGGGCTGCAAAACCCATTTCTGCTGCTGCGGGGACTGGTCGGGGCTGAGGCTTCTATGAGGTCTGTCTTCTGCTCCAAGGGAAGGATGTCACACCCCGAGTCTCCAAAAGCAGCCACCGTGGGCTGGGTGTTGTTTCGGGCTGTGTTTTGCCGGTTTTTGATCTCTTCCAAGCTCATGTCATCATCTTCATCTAGAAACGCCCTCACGGAGATGGAATTGCTGCACTTCCTGTGACGGCCTGTGAGGGAGAGACGGTATGGATGGGGGCTGTGGGGTGTCACCCCGCACAGCGCAAACCCTGCAACGAGTCACTCCCGCATTCCAAGCCTCCTCCCTCCTCAGATTCCACGACAGAAAACCACTTGCAACATGCCTTGGGAAAGGCAAGCAGGAGCCCGCAGACAGAATGCCAGGCTCCAGGCCCAGCTGTTCCCCCTCACAGGCAGGAAAAGGAGAAGGAAGCCGGCTGGTTGCCACGGATGCGGCCACAGGACGGGCTGCCAGTCCCGCCGGCCGCAGACGCACTGCATGCTCTTACCGAGGGCTGAGGCGTCCTCCTGCAGACAGGCGGCATTTTCCCCCATGTCTTGTTGGGTCTTTTTGCCCACTTCCTGCTGGGTGAGATATTCTTCTAGTTTTTGCAGGCCCGCCTGGGAAGACAGATCAACAAAACAGCCCAGAAAGTCCCAGTATTCGACCCAGGGATACCCCAGCTCATGAGCCAGCTGCCTGTAAGAATAAAGCAAATTAACCAGTTGTGAGACCAGAAGAAAAACTCACAGAACTAACTAAACAGAAAAGGGCCATTTGACACTGGAAGTGCCAAAACGGCACCTGCAACCTTGGCTACAATTCCATGTTATCCTAAATTTGGGGCTGAATTAGTGCACTCCACTTCCTGAAGCAGCACTCCATCACTGGGTAGGACCCTGTTATAGAGCAAGCCAGGGTCACGGGGAGAAAGGAGACGCCAGCCGAAGTGTAGTGCTCACACCGACACTCACGAGCCATCAAAAAAAGGGCAAACGGTAAAACTCCACTAACAGGACATTTCGGTTCTCATGAAACCGTACAAAGTCGGAGATGATTCGGGTTTGGGCCAGACATGAACAGTTAGAGGTCCTTTTCACTTTCAAGTCGTAAACCTAAGGCTGGGCACATATTTTGAGAAAAAGTTCTAAAATGATTCAATTGAGCTTTATTTGCTCACACTGTAAATTAGCTTCTGAACTATGGAAAACACTTTTCAGGGGCTTCTTTCACTAGCAGCTTCTGGCCACGCCCCCCTCTCGTGTTTGATCTTCTCCATGGCTGTGCGGCACCTTCTCCCACACACTGTCATGCCCCTCGGCCACCCCACCCCCGGGAGGGACTGTTTTAACGGAGACTTTTGCTGCACAAGCTGCAGGGGGTACGTTCACAAGGAATTAGACCTTAGTGAAAAGGCCTTAAAAGTCTCCAGTCAACGCCTTCTGGGAACTGCTGTTTTGAAAGCCCCAGTCAGCACACGAGGGCACAGCACGCGAGGTGACACCAGCACTTGGCCCTCTGTCACTTTGTGCCCTTTAAGTACCTTCCCACTCTCTCGATGCCTCTCTCCGGATCAGACTTCCTGACGCTGTGGAAGAAGCCCGCTTTCTCTCGAGGCGGGGTTTTCCAGAGTCGGCGAAAATCTTCTGCCTAGAACGGAAGTGTGTTAAGCTGCGCTAGGCATCCACGTCACCAGGCAGCCCTCCCCCACCAACCCAGCGCGCGCAACATGCCCACTGCCCTGGAGCTAAGGGGCCGTGGCTGCGTCCTGGTGGGGCCAGGAGGGACCCTGGCAAGGCCTGGGCTGGGCTGAGGATCAGAGCTGACCCAGGAGGCCCCGAGGGAGACACTGCAGAGCTGTCACCCCAAGGGCCTTGAGTCACCTTGCCATCACATGACAGGAAAATAAATATTTGTGCTTTCGGTATTTCATGCAGCTGAATCTAATCCTAACGTTTTTATAGTTTCAGGGAACTAACTATCGATAGTCACAACTTTCTTTTCTTTTCTTTTTTTTTTTTGCGGGCCTCTCACTGTTGCAGCCTCTCCCGTCGTGGAACACAGGCTCCGGACGCGCAGGCTCAGCAGCCATGGCTCACAGGCCCAGCCACTCCGCGGCATGTGGGATCTTCCTGGACCGGGGCATGAACCCACATCCCCTGCATCGGCAGGTGGACTCTCAACCACTGCGCCACCAGGGAAGCCACAACTTTCTTTTAAGAGGAAAGATTATATACAGGTCAGTGTATGAAGTACCTCAGTCTGGAAGGTGAACACCGGAGTCTGCAAATGGAAGTTTCCTAGTGACAGTACAAATCCAAGGACCCTGGAATGGATAGCCTAGCCACCTGGGCAATATGGTGTGCGAAGGGCCATGGGCACCTGGGGGAGGGGAGTCAGGTGACGCTGGTGTGAGGAGCGTTAGCCCAGGTAAACCTCGCTTCTCGGAAGCACGGCTCATCACATACCTGCCCTGGCTAATGAAAACAGGGGCAGGCTTCCCTGGTGGCACAGTGGTTAGGAATCCGCCTGCCAATGCAGGGGACATGGGTTTGAGCCCTGGTGTGGGAAGATCCCACGTGCTGCGGAGCAACTAAGCCCGTGCATCACAACTACTGAACCTGCGCTCTAGAGCCCACGAGCCACAACTACTGAGCCCACGTGCCGCAACTACTGAAGCCTGAGCGCCTAGAGCCTGTGCTCCACAACAAGAGAAGCCACCGCTACCTGCAACTAGAGAAAGCCCATGTGCAGCAACAAAGACCCAACACAGCCAAAAATAAAATAAAAATAATAAAATAAATTTAAAAATAAGTAAATAAATGTTAAAAAATAAAGAAAGAAAGAAAGAACAGGGTCAAGACACTCGTTTCTGCAGGGAAGTTCTGAAGCCTCACTGACAACTCTCTGGGGTCCTGGTCTCCAGGACCAAACACAAAGCAAAAGGCTGGAACAACCCAGCATGCTGGTGGGATGGCCAGGAGCTATTCCAGAAGCTTCCACAGATGCTCACCTTGGACGGACTCAGGGGCCCTGCAAAGGCTCGCAGGGTCAGAACGGGGTCTCTGGGGCCACCTCCACCGTGGCTGATGTGAGAGACCTCGCCCGGGTGGTCTGAAGACCACAGCTCCCCGATCACGGGAGAAGACGTGTCCTCTGCCCTCAGGAGGGGCACGTAGTAGTGACCTGGGAGAGGAAACACACCAGGGCTGGACCATCTGCGTGGACAGCCCCACACCCAGTGGATGTCAGGCACCTGGGAACCAGCCTGGGCAACAGCGCGGTTGCTACCCCACGGGCTCTGCACGTGAGTCAGCGATGCTAACGGTGAATGAAAAGGCCGCCACAGCCCCAGAGCCAAAGGACCCGGGCAAGAGGCCAGTCCACGCCAGACTCCTGCACATAACGAGCCCTGCGTTCTTCCTCTGCAGGGAAGTAAAAAGAAGGGGGGGGGGGGGCGGCAAACACCTGCTCACCCCCAGGTTCTTACGAGGCAGGACCTGTGAACCAGAGCAGCGGAAGCCAAGCAGAGGAACATTACAAAGAAGACACGTTTGACCCCCTCCCTCCCCAGCTCCCTCTTCTGTTTCGTACGTTACAGTTTTGTATCACTGAACACCCGTCTCCAAACAGACCTAGAATCACAACCTGGAAAGAAGAAAGGCAGCGAGGCCACAGGGATGGGGCGGGGGGCAGGAAAGGCCCAGAGACGTCGGGCGAGCGACAGTGGTGGCCGCTGGGCGCCACCGCAGGCCTGGCCGACCCCTGCACTAAACAGAGACCAACGGGGAGTCGGGTAGGAATGGCAGCCGAGAGAGAAGTAAGGACGGGCAGACGGGGGAGGCCGAAGAGCCTCAAGCATCCGAGGCCAGGCCCTCCAGCGCGCGGGGCCAACTCCTCAAACTGCCCGGAAACAAGGCAGAGGAAGGGCTGGGAAATGCCTCCCGCCCCTGGCTGCCTTCGCGCCCCTGCGGCCTGCGAGCCGGGAGCTTGGGTCCAGAGGCGCCAGGCCCCGAAAGCCGAGTGCGAAGCGCTGCCCCGCAGGCCACGGTCTGAAAGGCCCTCGGCCTGGAGTGTGGCGATCCGGGGCGGCGAGGCCGCAGGGCGGGGGACCGGCTGGCCAAGGGGCTCCAGGCAGGCCCCTCCCACCTCCCCGCCACCCTGCAGGCTGTGCCCGAGGAAGAGGGCCGCGGAGGTCGAGGGGCAAGGCCGTGAGCAACAGACAAATGACAGACAAGTCAGTCTCCCAGGAGCAGGAGGTGCAGCACAGGGTAACTCGGAGGCTCCCAGCAGCCCCTGCTTCACTCCTGCACACAAGGCCTGGCCTAGATGCCGCCCAGGACTTGCCCCACCGTGTGCCACACCTCGGGCGCCCACTCCCCACTTACCCTTTAAATAGTCTCTAATCCGCTCCTTCAGTTCCACAGATTTATTTTTGCTTCTTTCACAAATAACCTGTTTTAAAAAAACAGAGTACGTAAACGCTCTAAATCTGATTGATCACATCTTATCATTAAAATGATTTCATAAGGGCAACTTGTAAAGTTGGTGAAACAAGGGTAGTGTCCTAACGCTGAGCATCTCATAAAGCCCACAATAAAAACGCGTGTGGAACAGCGGAGCCCTCCTTCTCGTTCTGTAACGGCTTCGAGGGGCCAGGACAAAGAAGAACCAGCTCTGAGATTACAGGCGAATTTTGTCTTCTTTCTTCATGCTGCTCTCCATTTCCTAATTTTCTGCAAGGAAAGGAAATCTTAAGGTACACCATCAAGTCAGAGCAGAGATGCAGACACGCCCGCACCTTCGGTCTGGGCGCCTCCCTGGCTAGGAGCCTGTCTGCTATGGTTTGGCTGGGTTGATATACAACTCCCATCTAACACGAACACAAGTTTTATTCTTGCAACTACAGGAATCGATGTTCTCAGCCATTAGAGAACTGTGAACATTTTAGCTACAAACAATAAAAAAAACCAAAAGAACCAATAACCTTAAAATAAGAAGGAAGGAACCACAAAATTACCACCTCCTGCCAGCCTGTGACAGAAACAAACTACAACCACACAGTGGACCCTTCAAATAGTGCAAGTATTTTCTTTTAAATTCTGTAACTGATTGTGAGAGATGTCCAACGCTCTAAAAACGTGTTACCAAATAGCACTTTATATTGAGAAAATACACATACCCATGCACACAAAAAGTTGAGTCAGATTTATGCAAAATAATGGTAATTTCTGAGTTGCGGAATTGTCCGGTAAATTTTATCCTTTTTACCTATATTCTAAACTTTCTACAGAAGTGGGCACGACTTACATAATCCCAGCAACTACAGAGGAAGTGGCACTGCCAGAATCGGACCTTACAGATTCTACTTCCAAAGGGCTGGCAGGTCCAGGCCAGCTCACAACTCCAATGCCTGGTACAAATTAACCATCTTCCAGTTCTTTTCAGGCCCACTCTCCTCTCCACCTCACTGCACAGAGGCACCTCTGCCCTCTCTAAGGCACATGTGCCCAACTGCTGACAGATCACGAAAAGGCCTGTTTCCTAAGGCTTGTATGGGCCAGGTGAGAATACCGGGGAGGGGCTCAGGACAGCGCCTGGTGCACACTGAGCTCAACACATGTCAGCTACTTGCAGCAGCAGCATCCTCACCAGCACGTTACCCCACCATCATCACCATCTCCACCATCCATCAGTCAGTCACCACCATCCTCACCAGCACCATCCTCATCACCACCATCCTCACCAGCAGCAGCAGCAGCGTGAGTGCCACCTCCTCTGCTCTCTCTGACCCTGGTCAGCTGAAGGACTCACAGAGGGAACTTGACAAAAGACAGTGAGCTGCTGAGAACAACCTGACCACCAGTTTCAGGAAAATAAAATCAGCAAACAGGCAGTTCACTCCCTCCTGGCTTTACAGAGGCAGCGTCTTCACAGAGTGCATCTTACTCAACAATTAGGGCTCTAAGGTGTGCCACAAGGCACACACAGTCACACAGAGTTACCTGCGTGGTCACAACAGCTGTGATCGCAGACTGTAATTTTATGTATTTTCATTTCTAACACTATGTAGTAATAGCATTTTAATAGGTACTTACATCTTCAGGTGTTTTATCATATTTATTTCTTGGGTTTTTTACAATCAAAGGGTGTGAAGAGAGCACATTGACCACATCTGCGTTTCCAAACTTACAAGCAAAATGCAATGGTGTGTCGTAGCCCTGAGAGAGATGAAAAGGAAGAACACTTACTTCTTATACACACTTTTTTGCTTCCTAAGGTTGCTTTAAGGTAAAAATAGGTATTTAGTAAAACAAACAATCAAACAAAAACACTCAAAAATAAAAGACTATAAAAAGACAGTGCTTTTATAACTGAAAAGCAACTGGCATGCTAGCACACACCCACTTTATGCCAGGGCGTGAGCCCGGCACAACGTCCCAGTTCCTGCGTGTCTAGTGCCTGTGGGAAGCTTACAACAGAGCTAGGGTGTAACACCTGCTCAGCAAACGGCAGCTTTAACAACTCAGGGCCCTGTACAATGTCTTAAAATCAATGTTCAAAAAGCAAAATAGGGCTTCCCTGGTGGCGCAGTGGTTGAGAGTCCGCCTGCCGATGCAGGGGACAGGGGTTCGTGCCCGGTCCGGGAAGATCCCACATGCCGCGGAGCGGCTGGGCCCGTGAGCCATGGCCGCTGAGCCTGCACGTCCGGAGCCTGTGCTCCGCAACGGGAGAGGCCACAACAGTGAGAGGCCCGCGTACCGCAAAAACAAACAAAAACAAACAAACAAAAGCAAAATAAACAGATGAAGACAACCTCCAGAATGAAGCAAAGACCACGATCCAGTCTGTGCTGAGAACTTTCTCTAGTCGCTAGTGTTGCAGCAAACGAAACTCTCCCCTCCTGACTTCACGAGGTTTTCCAGTGCGGACCTGCCCCTGGTGGCATCCTTCCCCGGGCTGCCCGCAGGCCAGCAGCCCCCGAGCTGTGGAACCACCACCTCCGGCACCTTCACCTGGACAGCCTCAGGCTCAGAGGCAGCTCATCCCAAACAGAATTCGCTCAAGTCCACCTGCGGCCACCGCACGTTCCAGCCCTCAGGTCCCTCCCTCCGGACGCCATGCTGCATTCGCCCAGAGCTTCTCCCCCAGCTCCAGCCCCCACTCCACTAGGCGACCCCGGGGCCTTGTGCAAGCCAATACCCGCAGGCCGGCTCCGATCCCTGCTCCACACCTTCTAGGGGCATCTCGCTACCTCAACATCCTGTCGGCACCACCACTCCCTCTCCCACACAGTCAGCCGCCGGGGCTCCGTGGGCCACCCAGGCCCTGTCAGCACCTCCGGCCGGCCTTCCACAGCTGCAGACGGCACAGGAAGAACGAGCAGAGCTATGCTCCAGTCAGGCGCTTCCTGGTCCATGGTCTACCTGAGTCGCCTCCAGCCCTGCGGCCCAGGCTCCAGCATCGGCACAGCTCCCGGCCAGCCCCACGGGGCCGGGGCCGCTGCACATCGGGGCGGCCGCGTCCACTCGGCGTTCAGGGCATCAGACCGCAACATGCCCCCCACACCCCTTTCCTCCTGGCCACCCCTCTCCCTCACCCACACAACGTCCTTCTCTAACCTGCTCTGAGCCCCGCCAACTTGACCCCAGCCTCTGCCCCATTCCCGCGCAGCCGGCAGGCTGTGGGCCCTCCCGCCACGCCTGGTGACCCCGCTTTTCCTCCACACCACACCCTCTGGGGAGCCCCCGGCCTTGCTGCACAGTCCAGGCGCTTGAGGCGATTCCTACTCTTAGCGCCTATGGTCAGGGGACGTGACCTGTAACATCTAGTTTCCAGAATTTATTCAGCGGTCTCTGTGGATCCACAGATGCGTATTTTCAACAAGCGCTGCAGGCGTTAAGAGAAGACTATTTCCCGCCGGGCACGTGTCCTGCATCGCGTGTAGGAGCTACACTTCCCGACTGAAGTGTCGCACAGCCTTACTGTGTTCACACTTAGTCTCATACACTTGGATTTGGTTCCTTCTGCCCTATTTCACACTTACTATTGCTTTCATGTAGCTACCGTTTTCTCTTTTATGCCCTTCTTTAATTTTGCTAGCATGGCCAAATTTATCTCCATTCCCCCTTTTCTTTCTTGCTAATTGAGAAGTTATTCTTGCTTGCAGTTCTGGGGTTCAATGTATCATATTCAGTATGTTACGAAATAATACAATAGGCTTTTGAAAATTCCCTCTCCTGCCCACCACGACTTCTCACACCCCTAGGTTTCTCTCAGAAACAATCCTTGGTTCTCAGCCATCTCTGGGTTTTCCCTCATATAAATATGTAAAAACTCTTCTGTTTCAAGAATCCTTACTTAAGCTTTGTGCACCATCTCCCCACTGGAACTTCCCTGGTTGTCCAGGGGTAAAGAATTCGCCTTCCAATGCAGGGCACATGGGTTCGATCCCTGGTTGGGGAGCTAAGATGCCACGTGCCACGGGGCAACTAATCCCGCATGCTGCAGCTACTGAGCCCACACGTCTTAGAGAGAGAAAAACCCAATGCCACAACTAGAGAGAAGCTCGGGCGCCTCAACGAAAGATCCCGCATGCCGCAACTAAGACCTGACGCGGCCAAAATAAATAAATGAATGAAATAAAAATTTAAAGAAAGACATATCTAGGACACTAGACTACAAGGCACCAAAACCTTCCTACGTCCTTCTCCCTTTAGCTTTGTGGCACTCGCCCACCCTCCTATCAGCTTGGGACTCTCTGAACAAAGGCCAGGAGGGACGTGTCCTGGGGACGGCTCCACCCCAGCTGGGACCCCGGCGCGCCAGCCAGCGGGGTGCACTTCTCACGTGTGAGCGGGTCTGGGTCCAACCGTATCTTTCTGAGTTCTCTGACCTCAACAAACGCACATCTCCTCTGAGCTGACGCAGTGCAGAGACATGGTAAATAAACACCCAAACACTGTTTCCACCCTGAGCCCGGCTACGAGGCGCACCACTCTGTCAGGGGTGTTGAGGTACAGGTCCACCACGTAGCAGATGCGTTTCTCCAGCATATGCGGCTCGTCGTCCGGGTACATGAGCCGCATAAACTCGGGGTTCTCCAGCGTCTCCAGGGTCAGCTGGCACAGGGCAGCCTGGTTCTCTTTGGCAGCAACATGCATGACGTTGTACCGACATCCTTCCTGGAACAAAACCACAGATTTTGGGCTTCACTTTCATCACCGCAGTCTTGATGCTATGATGCTGGAAGCAGGCTTACCTGTACGATGGTCGGGTTGTCCCCCGAACCAATCAGATACCGGGGATTACTCCAGATAAGGTCGGAAAAGGTGTCTTCCTCTCCCTTCTCCACAGCTTTCCGAAGTTTGGCCGTGAGATCTTGTGTACGAGGACTTTTATAACTGTTTGCTCGCTCTTTGCTTGCTGTTTCTGAATCAGACAAGTACAACCCATCTGTTAAGAGACAGAATTTAAGAACATTTAAGTTCACATTTTCTCATCATCCACTATGCGCTTCACTGAGGGCAAGAAAATCTTTCCCACAGAGGCTGACGATCTCCTTGTAGTGAAAAGTAAGAAACAAGCTGATCCACAGCAGACGGACGTGTGTCCCAGCCCGCAGCAGCGAGGGGAGGGCTCTGCGGAGAAGGCGGGGGAGGAGTGCGAGGGCACGCGGCCAGGACGCCACCCACACTCGCGAGGGGCCTTCCAAGAGCCAGGAGCACCCCCAGAAAGGCAGGGAGCCAGGAGGGACTTCTGCCGAATCACGACACCTGCGGAGGTAGGAAGGCTATCTTGAGGAAGCTTCACCAAGTGTGAGGGGCCTCTAAGCGCCCCAAATCACTCTGGCCTCCGTGAGGTGGCACACGGACTCTCGATCCAAGGCCAACCGTCTGCAAGGAAAGGCGCATCCTCGGGAGCCCCAGCCAGCCTGGGGAGCAGAGCAGCCGTGAGCCCATGGAGTGGAGGGGACCAGACGAGGCTGGGATGCCGGGGTTCTGTACGATGCTGACAGCAAAGGCCCCTCACAAGACCCTGGTCCTGAGCTAGGAGTGGCGCTGGCCAGCTTTCTGGCTGGACGGTTCAGCCACCGCAGAATCGTCTGCAGCCAAGCAGGTGCCACAGTCCTAGAAGGAAGTGTAGCTTCACGGGGGGAAGTAGAAAGGTCTCAGCACCTAAAAAGGCCCTGAACCCAACAGGCCACAGGGACAAGAGTGTGACAAAGGGGACAGGACAGAAGGCGATGGAGGCCCTTTTGCGGCTTCTCCCACGGTCCCCTCAGCAGCTGCCTGACCCACTTGGCCCCTGCCACTTCCACCCAGACCAGCCTACTGACCCACCCTCCTCCAGCTGCTCCATGGCCTGGGCCTCAGCTCTCTGTTCCCAGCAAACCAGGCTGCTCTCAAAGGTGGAGAGAACTAGTTACCAGGAAAGAGGGAACAAAATACCCAGGAGTAAATCTGACAGTAATGCCAGACAATTTACCTCTTAACCCACCACTGCTAAAGAGCGGCACTGTTTTCACAGGAGAAAGTGGTGAAGAGGTTTTGCTTGGAGAAGGGAAATAATCACAAGTTCCTCTAGCAAATTTCTCTGCATCTTCTCTGCTTGTAAAAGCCTTAAATCGGGATCCTTTGATCATTTTGACAGCTTGCAAGGCTTCCTTCTTGTCTTCATAAACATGAATCCTTTCTGTGTGGGAAAAGCAGAGACGAGGAACTGCAGCCACTGTCACTTAGTTCACACTTGAAGCCCTGGGTTTGGTAACTAACGACTGTTAGCCAGTGGTCTGGTTTTTCTCTTATTAATATTTCAGAGTTTTAATCTTCAAGAAAAAAGGGTTTACTTAGTGAAAAGAACACAATAACTTTGATCATATGTATGTACATGGATATAAATGATACATATCTTGTACCTGTATATGTAGTTTTTATATCCAAGTATACTATTCCATACCAAAAAGTAAAATTTTTGGACTAACGATCTAAATAAAAATAATTTTAAAAAGTAAGTAAAAAACTATGACTAGGGACTTCCCTGGTGGTCCAGTGGTTAAGAATCTGCCTTCCAATGCAGGGGATGTGGGTTTGATCCCTGGTCAGGGAAGTAAGATCCCACAGGCCGTAGGGCAACTAAGCCCATGCGCCACAACTACTGAGCCTGTGCTCTAGAGCCCGCAAGCCACAACTACTGAGCCCATGAGCCACAACTACTGAGCCCGCGAGCCACAACTACCGAGCCCACGTGCCTAGAGCCCGTGCTCCGCAACAAGAGAAGCTACCACAATGAGAAGCCCGTGCACCGCAACAAAGAGCAGCCCCCTGCTCGCCCCAACTAGAGAAAGCCCGCGCGCAGCAACGAAGACCAAATGCAGCCAAAAATAAATAAATAAATAAATTTATTTACTTATTTAAAAAAAAAGGTCAATAGGGGCTTCCCTGGTGGCGCAGTGGTTAGGAGTCCACCTGCCAATGCAGGGGGCACGGGTTCCTGCCCCGGTTCGGGAAGATCCCACATGCCGCGGGGCGGCTGGACCCGTGAGCCATGGCCGCTGGGCCTGCGCGTCCAGAGCCTGTGCTCCGAAACGGGAGAGGCCACGGCAGTGAGAGGCCCGCATGCCACAAATAAAGAAAGAAAGAAAGAATGAAGTCTTGCCATTTGAGGCAATATGGATGGACAAGGAGGGTATTATGCTGAGTGAAATAAGTCAGACAGAGAAAGACAAATACCATATGATTTCACTTATGTGGAATCTAAAAAACAAAACAAACAAAACAGAAACTGAGTAACAGATACAGAAAACAAGTGGTTGCCAGAGGTGGGTGGGTGGATTAACGGAAAAGTTGAGGGAAATTAAGAAGCACAAACTTCCAGTTACAAAATACATGAGTCACAGGAATGAAATACACAAGGAAAAAAAGAAAAAAAAAGGTAATAGACCTAAATCAAGATAGAGATTTCCCTTATTTGAAAGACAAAAAGGGAAGTTTAATAACATGCAGTATGGTTGATGGAATAGAAACAAGACGCCCGTTTTCTGTTTTTAGATAGATAAGAATGTACATTCCATATTGTATAGCAGAGAGACTGGAAAAGTTACTCTCTCATCCACAGTGAATGGTAACACCGTTTGGAGGGCAGTAGCCCTCAAAGTTTTAAAAATGCATACCTTTTGACCGGACACTTATAGTTACCAATTTTATAAAAATAAAAACAATGTACATACATACAGATATATTTTTTTCTTAAATTTAAATATATTAAAAATAAAAATAATGTAAATTTATATATACGAATAAAACAGAGTAAGTAGGGTGAGGAATGATACACAAAAGTACTTATTAAGTGGTTACTTCTACAGAGTAAGATTCTGGTGGGGAGGAAGAAATTTCACTTTTACTTTACAGACTATAAAATGTATACATCATATATACTTTGTTTTACAAAATGCAACTTCATTCTGATCAACATCAAGCTTTCATTACTTCTTTCCAATCCTATTTTAGTCTTGTTTAAAATTACAACTCTTTAATGTTGAAAATTATTTATACCTTCATTGGCCATTTGCATTCATTAATATAAGAGGTGGTCAGGTTACAGTGAATTTGAAAAAAAAGGAAAAAGGAGAAAGGAGGAGAGGAACTTCCCTGGTGGCGCAGTGGTTAAGAATCTGCCTGCCAATGCAGGGGACGTGGGTTTCAGCCCTGGTCCAGGAAGATGCCACATGCCATGGAGCAACTAAGCCCGCGTGCCACAACTACTGAGCCTGTGCTCTAGAGCCCGCGAGCCACAACTACTGAAGCCCGTGCACCTACAGCCCGTGCTCCACAACAAGAGAAGCCACCGCAATGAGAAGCCCGCGCACTGCAATGAAGAGTAGCCCCCGCTCGCCACAACTAGAGAAAGCCCGCGTGCAGCAACGAAGACCCAATGCAGCCAAAAATAAATTTATTTTTAAAAAAAGGGAGGGAGATGGTTAATCAAAAAATGGAACCAGCCCATAAATATCTGTAAGTGAAGTATATCTCCACAGAATCCAATTTTCTTAATTTCTAAAACTTTCTATATAGATTTACAAAAAATTCAGGAACACACTATATAAAAATGCTAACAATGGTTAATTTGGAGTGATAAGATTATGGTGTTTAAAGTCTTCTTTCTTCTCCTCTGTAGTCTGTGATTTTCAAAACCCCTCTCCCCCTGCTGTCCACGCACCACCTGTGTAAGAACCACGGCGCTGGTCACATTACCATTTCTCGCCGGGGCGTCCTCGTACGCTGGGCACACCCCATAGTATAGAGGCGGCTCTGCAGAGGCCCGCAGCATGGCTTCGTGGCTGCCGACCCCGGCCAAGGCACTGAAAGGCACTGAGCAGGTCTCAGACGTCACGGCATCTTCCTCCGGAGGATTCAAGCCCACACTATAACCAAAATCTCTGTCTTCAGAAAAGCTGACCCGCTCAGCCGGGCTCCCTACCGCAGACTTCACAACCCTTTGTGTGTCCTGGCCCAGGGCTGGGGCACCTGCAGTGGCGTGGTCTGGAGGGTGCGAAGGCAGTGTACTGTGCTCTAATAAAGCCCGAGCCAACTTTTTCTCAAAAATAAACCTTGTGGTTGATGTAATGGGTCCACATTTCAATCCAGCTTTGATAACTTCTTCTCTAAGGTCATCTGGATTCAGGAGTTTCAATCGAGCCAAGATGGTATCCATTGTCATTTCACCTAGGCCCAAGACAACAAAAATCAATCTGATGGCTGTAAAGTACATCTTCTCTTAAACGAATTCAGCAAAGTTGCAGGATGCAAGATTAATGCACAGAAATCTGTTACTTTTTTATACACTGATAATGAACTACCAGAAAGAGAAAGTAAAAAATAAATCCCGTTTAAAATCACATCAAAAAGAATAAAATGCCTAGGAATAAACTTAACCAAGGAGGTGAAGACCTGAATAGACAGTTCTCCAAAGAAGACATACAGATGGCCAACAGGCACATGCAAAGGTGCTCAACATCACTAATTATTAGAGAAATTCAAGTCAAAACCACAATGAGATATCACCTCACACTGGTCAGAACGGCCATCATTAAAAAGCCTACAAATGATAAATGCTGGAGAGGGTGTGGAGAAAAGGGAACCCTCTTGCACTGTTGGTGGGAATGTGAATTGGTGCAGCCACTATGGAGAACAGTATGGAGGTTCCTCAAAAAACTAAAAATAGGGACTTCCCTGGTGGTCCGCCTTCCAATGCAGGGGATGTGGGTTCAATCCCTGGTCAGGGAACTAAGATCCCACATGCCGCCAGGCAACTAAGCCCATGCACTCCTGAGCCCTCACGCCACAACTAGAGAGAAGCCTATGCACCGCAACGAAAGGTCCCGCATGCTGCAATAAAGATCCCAAGTGCTGCAACTAAGACCGATGCAGCCAAATTAAATAAATAAATAGATTAGAACTACCATATGATCCAGCGATTCCACTCTTAGAAAGAAAACAAAAACATTAATTTGAAAAACTATGTGCACCCCAATGTTCATAGCAGCATTATTTACAATAGCCAAGATATGGAAGCAACCTAAGTGTCCATCAACAGATCAATGGATAAAGATGTGGCATGTACACACAATGGAATACTACTCAGCTATAAAAAAGAATGAAATCCTGCCATTGGCGGCAACATGGATGGACAAGGAGGGTATTATGCTGAGTGAAGTAAGTCAGGCAGAGAAAGACAAATACTGCGTGTAATCACGAATGTGTGGAATCTAAAAAATAAAACGAACTAGTGAATACAACAAAAAAGAAACAGACTCACAGATTTAGGGACCTAGTGGTTACTAGTGGGGAGAAAAGAGAGGGGAGGGGCAAGATAGGGGTATGGGATTAAGAGATGTCTATGTATAAACTAGACAAGGAACGAGGATAGATTGTACAGCACAGGAAATTATAGCCATTATCTTGTAATAACTTTAACTTTTAATGGAGTACAATCTAAAAATACTGAATCACTATGCTGTAACCTGAACCTAATATGATATTGTAAATCAACTATACTTCAATTTTTTAAAAAGTGGCAAAAACGCTCGCTTCAGGGAATTCCCTGGCGGTAGTGGTTAGGACTCCATGCTTCCATTGCAGGGGGTTCAATCCCTAGTCGTGGAACTAAGATCCTGCAAGCCTCGTGGCACAGCCAAAAAAAAAAAAAAGCTGGCTTCAAATTTTCATTTCAATCCACTATTTCCCCATATTCTCTGGAGTCTATGAACTTTCTATGAGAATTTTCATTAGGTTTTTGTTTCCGGATTTATAACAATCTAAACAAGATTAAGATGGGCAGTGTCTGGTTCATTCGGACAAGAATCTTACAGCCCAGTGTCATGACATGATCTGATCACACCAACATTCTAGGGAGGTCAGCATGCTGGGGAAACAGGCACACCCATCAGCTGTCACCTGCAGTGTGATTAGGAACAAATTCCCAGGAAAGCAACTGGATAATATGCGTCAAAACTCCAACTGCAGAAAGTTATCCTACGGATACATTTGCACTTTATTTCATAAGTCATGAGAAATTATGCAAAGATTTAAACAGAAGACAATACAGATAGCTCCACAGTCATTTTGCTAATACTGAAAACAAACAGCTAATGTTTAACGTCTGGGGGGCTTCCCACATGCCTGGCTCTGTCCTAAGCACCCTGCCTGCACGAAATTATTTAAAATTCACGATAACTCCACATGGAGATTTTTCACCACTGCTCACTCCTGCTGTACAGATGGAGATCCTAAATCAGAGAAGCTAAGTAAACTTGTTCAAGTTATTCAGCCACCAAGCAAGCGGATGTGAACTGCAGCTGGAGCTTTAATCAGTATATTTACAGAAAGAGCAGTTAAATCTATGGGGTAGAGGTTTAAGCATGGTCAGCCAGAATTGGGGAGAAGGTAAGAAATGACAGGGTACAGGCCACTGCTGCAGTTAATGGGGCTGGAGATGAGTGCTCAGACTAGAGAAAAAGGATGTCTCGACCACAGATTAGATGCTGGGGTCGGTGGGTGGGGGGGTGTCTGAGGGATTGCAGTCAGCCTACGATAGATAATACCTAGGTTTCCAGCCTGGACGCTTAGAAAGAGATTCTGCCCAAGGCAGAGAATATGAAAGAACAAATGGGGATTTAGGCGTTGAGCATTAGAAACACCCACTGCACATCAAGTGGGCATTCTGATTTTCAAGTCTGAGATTCAGAAGATAAGCTCAGAGTGAGAAAAACAGCTCCGGGAGTCATGAGCCCATAGGCGGTGGCTATAACCCAGGGATAACAAGGAACACACATGGCCAGTAAGACAAGAATGGGATCTGAGTAACAACAGAGATTGAAAGACAGGTGAGAAAGAAGACAGACTTGAAGAGGCGATCAAGAAAGAACCGGACGTGTTAATACTGTTTATCAGTGAAGCTAGAGTAGAGGCTTTTAGGAGGTGTTTACAGATGAAATTATAGGATATCCCAGGATTGGCTTTAAATTACTCCAGGAGAGCAAAACAGAGGGGGCAGTGACAGATAAAACAAGACTCAAAATACTAATACCTAATACTTGCAGCTGGATGATGGAAATTTCTGCATATTTCTTTTTTAATAACTTTTTATGATACCACCCTCCCCCCTCCAAGATTTCAAAAATGGCTATTACTTATTTTAAACAGTGAATGTATTGCACAGCCCCCTCTAGAGCTGCCAAAGAACATGAAGGGGGAGGCCAACTGACCACAGGATTCCACTCAGGGAGCAGCCCTAAGGGTAGTCTCTGAATATTGGGTATAAGGGCAACAGAAGTGATAAGGAACTGATATGAAAGGTATAGGACAGGCTGAAGCCACATGCAAGGCAAAGTCTGAGGGGTAGGGGCGACTAGGGCAGATGCCAGGAATAAACAGAGAGGAATCCACCCAATCCTGGTAATATTCTCTTCTGCATACCCTCCCTGTGTGTTTACTCAAAAGCTACCTTTTTTTCCAGTAAATTTATTTATTTATTTATTTATTTATGGCTGTGTTGGGTCTTCATTGCTGCAAGTGGGCTTTTCTCTAGTTGAAGCGAGCAGGGGCCACTCTTCGTTGTGGTGCGCGGGCTTCTCATTGTGGTGGCTTCTCTTGTTGCGGAGCATGGGCTCTAGGCACGCGGGCTTCAGTAGTTGTGGCTCGCGGGCTCTAGAACACAGGCTCAGTAGTTGTGGTGCACGGGCTTAGTTACTCTGTGGCACCTGGGATATCCTTCCAAACCAGAGCTCGAACCCATGTCCCCTACATTGGCAGGCGGATTCTTAACCACTGCACCACCAGGGAAGTCCTAAAAGCTACCTTTTTAAGACAGGCTAGTCTGAGGGGGTTCTGTCCTTGTAATCAAGCAAGCCCCAAATGGAACAATTACATTACATTATATCACTAACTGGGTGAGCTTGGGCAATTATGTAACTCTAAGCCACAGTTTCCTCATCTATAAAAAAGACATAACAACAGCTCTACTTCTTAGCTTGTAATGAGAATTAGATAAAATAATGGATGTATTTGACACTGACAAATTATCCATTAATGTCAGTTAGGGCTATGAAGTTATCAAGTAATACAGACTTATCAGCCTTGGAGAATACATAGCATGCTAGAAAGTCAACTTGAATAAAGACAAACATGTACACTCTGTTTCTAATATTCTTTTCTTTTTTTTAATTTTTGGCTGCGTTGGGTCTTCGTTGCCGCGTGCGGGGCTTTCTCTAATTGCGGCTAGTGGGGGCTGCTCTTCCTTGTGGTGCGTGGGCTCTAGACACGCGGACTTCAGTAATTGTGGCACATGGGCTTAGTAGTTGTGGCTTGCAGGCTCAGTAGTTGTGGAGCACGGGCTTATTAGTTGCTCCGCGGCACGTGGGATCTTCCCGGACCAGGGCTCGAACCCGCGTCCCCGGCATTGGCAGGTGGATTCTTAACCGCTGCGCCACCAGGGACACCCTGTTACTAATATTCTTAATACAATAAACAAGTATCTGCTCACGTGTGGAAAAGAAACAAAGGATAAAGCAGAAAATAATGAGACTGCTTAGCTTCAGGGGAGGGTGTGAACCAGACAGTAAGGACAGAGGGCAGGGGGAGCAGCACTTCTGAATACGCCTTTACACGTTCTGACCTTTAGAAGCATGTTTAATTCACATACACAAAAAATACGTGGATAAACAAATAGACGGGGGGAGACCCCCAAGTGGAACGCAAACCAAAACAAATTCGCTCAAGGGTGTTACAAGTTCGTATCATAATGAGTGGGAGAGAAGGAACGTACTAACTGAAAGATAACAGCACGTGACCACGTCCTCTAAGGGTAAAGACAGAGGAAGGACAGACAAACACTATACTCTAGCTGGCAGGTGGGTTTTCACGGTGGTATAGGTGAGCAATTCCGAAGCTATCTTATGTGTGCTCTAGGAACCAGCAAATAATTGGATACACTGTGGCTAATGAGAGCCAGTCTCCTCACTGAGAAGGGAGAAGCCCTCAGCAAACTTCTGTAAAGGGCTGGGGAGTAAATTTTGAGTCTTTGTGAGCCTAAGTCCCCCCAAACACTCAAGAGCCACAGAAGGAAGAATATGGCTGTGTTCCAAAAACAGGTGCGGGCAGGATCTGGCCCGTGGGCCACAGTTTGCTGACCCTGGGCTGGAATTAGAAGTGTCTGCCAGACCTCCATCCACTGACTGATAGATAGACAGAGATGTAAAGGTACAGGTATAGGAAACTGAGGTAGGTCTGCAGACTGGATAATACCTCCTGGCTTTCCTACTTGTAGTGATTATGTAAGATACTAACATTGGGGAACCTAAGTGGATTTCATTAACTGCTTATTTTGTAATAATAATAAACACAAGAAGTTGAAAAACAGTACAGAGAGGTCCTGTGGACCCACCACGTGGCTTCCCTCAGTGGCACACCGTAAACACTGCAGTGCGCCATCCAAACCAGGCAGCTGCCCCTGGCGCAGCGTAGCGAACTAGACAGTGGCCTCACCAGGTTCTGCAGCCACTCTCCTCTTGTGGCTCTCTGTATGTAATTCCATGATCGTTTATCACACGTATAGCTTCACATGGACATGACTGGTTCCTGAACTGTTCCATCACCACAAAGATCTCCCTCCTGCTGACCTTCTACTGTCATATCCAACCTCCGCCACTGTCCCCTACCCTCGGCAACCACTGACTTGTCCTCTGCCGTTATAATACTTCCGTTTCAAGAATGTTACATAAATGGAATTGTACACTACAGACTTTCTGAGACCGGCTTTTTTCACTCAGCGTGATGCCCTTGAGCTCCACCCAAGCTGCTGATGGATCAACAGTTCTGCCTCACTGCTGAGCAGCATTCCACAGCTCGGAGGTGCCAGTTTTACCATTCACCCCTCGAGACACAACTGGGCTGTTCCCAGTTTTTGGCAATTACAAATAAAGCTATAAACAATCGCATATGGGTTTTTGTGTGAAAATAAGTTTTCGTCCTTCTAGGATAATGCGCAGGAGTGCAGTACACGTTCGACTATTTGAGAAACTGGCAGTCTGACCTCAGAATGGCTGCACCTTTAAAATTTCTACCAGCAGTAAATGAGACCCAGTTTCTCAGCATTTCCACCAGCATTACCAAATGTCGTCGGTATTTTTTATCTTAGCCATTCTCATAGGTGTGTGGTGGTATCTCATTGTAAGTTCGATTTGTATTTCACTACTGGCTGGTGATGTCGAACATCTTTTCACATGTGTTTATTTGCTCTGTATTAATGACTTAGAAATGAAAGCTAAAAATTAAAAAATAATTTAATGAATAAGTCACTCGAAACTCTAATCTCGTAGCCCCAGACCCCACTGGCCTCACACGTCCTTTAGCTTTAGGGTCTGCAAGCCTTTCGACTCTGGCGTCCTGCGCTGGGTTTTCTGGCACGGTGTTGACAGTGTAACTGGACAACTGAGCATGCTGTTTCCTAAAAGTACCACCTGAAACTTTCTTAAGGGGATGAGAGAAGGTAGGACAATCAGCATCTCAACAGGGTGGAAGGCAAGCTGGACCTCGTGTCAACAGGCCTACGTCCCCACCTGGCTTCTGCCTTGGACCTGTGTCATCTCTGCCGAGCAGGACCTTCCTGGAGCCTGTTTCCTCAGCTGTAAAAACTAAGTCACCCATAAGGACGGCTTTAGCCCTCAGAGTTCAAGGTAGTTCATCAACTATGCTTTCTGCTAATAAAATTTCATCTTATCAGGGTACTTGAGGAGCTCTTGCTTATCCTCCAGGAAGAAACCAGACTTGCGGGCAAGAGGGTGAATGAAAACTGAACGAAGGCGCGTTCCGGAAGCGCGCAGAGCGCACACGGTCTTCTCAGTCAAATCAGGGGGTCAAACCAGCAAAACTGCGCACAGACGCGGCACCCAGGCTCCCACCCTCTACTCTCTCCCACCGTCTGTGCGCGGAGGACTCGTGACTTTTACTCCAGGTCTTTTCCCAGAACCCCCGACTCAGGCCGGGGAGGAGAGCCCCGGGAGGCGGGAGGGGAGGGGAGGGGGTCCCGGGCTGGGGAAGAGGGGGCTGAGGATCCAGGCCGGGGAGGGGCGCGGGCCCACCGGCGGACCGGCCTTACCTGGATCAGGGACTGGGCCCGCGGCCGCGCAGGGCGGCGGGTCGGGGGGCCCGCTCCGGCCCAGGCCCCGCGGCCGCCTATCCAGCCGCCGCACCAGCCAGCGCACCGCGATCAGCAGCACCGAGGCGCCCAGCAGCTCCCAGGCCAGCGCCGCCCACTCGGCCGCCGCCAGCCGCGGCCACAGCATCGCCGCCGTTCGTCCTGTCGCCGTTGCCGTCGCCGCAGCCGCCGCCGCCGCCCAGGTCCGCCCGCCCGAGGACCCCGCGTGCCGGGCTGCCTGCGCCACTGCCTGACGGCGCCGCGCACGGGGACGGCCGGCGCGGGGCCGGGTCTGCACGCGCGAGACAGGGCGCTCGCCTCCGCGCCCGGCGGCCCGACGGAGGAGCGCGACCGCAGCCCCTGCAGGCGCGGGGCCGGTGAGGACGCTGTCAGGCAGTGGCGCGGGCAGCCGGCACGCGGGGTCCTCGGGCGGGCGGACGGCCCCCCGGGGCGGGTCCAGCGGTCCCAGAGGCCCGGGGCGGGGTGTCCGGGGGAGGGGTCGTCCTGGGCGGGCTTCGGGCCGCAGCCATGCGGTCCGCGAGGATTCCGCGCTGGGGCTTCAGCCCGCAGGCTGGCCGGGCCCAGGTTACGGTCGCGGCGGGACCACAAATGAACCACTCCGGTTTCCCTGGAAACAACCAGCTTTGTGTTGCGCTGGGTGGAAACTTGGCTGCTTCGGCAGGTAAAAGCGACCAAGATCCTACAGGCGAACGTCGGGTATGTTACTCTCACGGACACACTTTCAAACAGCAGAGGTTCTGACAGCTTGGGATTCTAAAGAACGAGTTTCTCCGCCGAAGCAAGCCGACTTTCCAGCCGCAGCGTGACTCCTGTTAACTTTGCAGCAGACTCGTCTCTGCGTCTGGCTTATCGGGCTCGGATTACTCTCTTAGCCGGAGTAGGTTACTTTCTCACCACCCTAGCCCTGTGGGCACCCACGGCTTCCCAGAAACGGATGCACAGCTGTACCTAAGGTGTCAGGCTCCACGCTGTGTGACCCCATTCACTGGACGTTCACGCAAAGGGACAGGCAGGGGAGTGGTCGCCGCGGGCGGGGCAGGGGCTGACTATAAAGTGGCTTAGGGAATTTTAAAGACTGCTGGAAGCTTTTGTCTTAATTGTGGTAGTGTCACACAACTACATATGCTTGTCAAAACTCTCAGGCATGTACAATAAAAAGGGTTAATTTTACTGTGTAATTTATACATTAACTTTTTAAATAGAAAAAAACCTAAAGAAATAAAATTGACATCCTTGGTTAAAAAAAATTGGATGGTACTAACAGTCAATCGAGCACAACAGAAGCATCAGTGAATTTGAGGATGGGTGAAATGCAAATTAAACCCAGAACGATACTACTTTACACCCACCAGGATGGTTAAAATTAGAAGAGAGTATCAAATTTTGGTGAGAATGTGGAGCAGTTTTATAATTCTCATACACTGCTGGTAGGAGTGTATAATGAGCCAACCACTTTGAAAACTATGAGGCAGTTTCTTGTAAAGTTAAACGTAGGCCTCCCTATGGTTCAGCAGTGCAGCCCTAGGTGTGAAAAAGAAAGTTCACAGAATGTTCATAGCAGCTTTATTCATAATAGCCAAACGAGAAACGCCCAGATGTTTGGATAAACCCCATAAGAATGGATAAACAAATTTGGAATCATCATATGATAATCCTATGGAGGTTTATTATTAGCAACAAGGTGGCTGAATCTGAAAACCATGCTAAGCAAAAGAACCCCACACAAAAGTGGTAAGGCAGAGCTTATGGTGATAGAAATCAGAACAGGGGTTGCCTCTGAGTGGGGTGGTGAGCTGGGAGGGACATGAGGGGACATTCACTGTGAAAGAGACGCTCTGCATCTTATTGTGTTGATAGTAATACAGGTACACATTGGTTGACATTTATCAAAACTCACCAAAATATACACTTAAAATCGGTGCCTATTTTAGTGTAAATTCTGTCTACATTTAAAAAGGAAGAGGGGGGCTTCTCTGGTGGCGCAGTGGTTGAGAGTCCGCCTGCCGATGCAGGGGACACGGGTTCATGCCCCGGTCCGGGGGGATCCCACATGCCGCGGAGCGTCTGGCCCCGTGAGCCATGGCTGCTGAGCCTGCGCTTCCGGAGCCTGTGCTTCACAACGGGAGAGGCTACAACAGTGAGAGGCCCGCGTACCGCAAAAAAAAAAAAAAAAAAGGAAGAGGGGCTTCCCTGGTGGTCCAGTGGGTGGGACTCCGCGCTCCCAGTGCAGGGGGCCCGGGTTCAATCCCTGGTCAGGGAACTAGATCCCACAGGCATGCCGCAACTAAGAGCCCGCATGCGGCAACTAAAAAAAGATCCCGTGTGCCACAAGTGAGATCCAGCGCAACCTAAATAAATAAAAAGGAAGAGCAAGCACCATGTTAGAATGAAATCTTACCATTTGTTGTTTTTAACTTCTAAGTACCTGGGAACAGACCTCAGTCCCCAGCTGCTCCCCAGTCTTGACCTTTCTGTGAATCTGTGCCACTGTGCAGTGATGAGTGCCAGGCCCTGGGCAGACCTTCCCTGCCTGCTGGGTAACTGTAGGTGGATTCTTTCATCTCCCTGTGCTGCAGTTTTCTCAGGGATAACATGGGATAACTGCCCCTGTCTCAGAGATGAGGATTAATATGTGCCAGGCTCTTGCTACAGAGCAAGGTGAGGACTTCATAAACGTTAGCTGTTATTACCACTTCTTTCATACTTCAAAAAACATAAAAGTTGTATATATATACATGCCTTTCAAGGATAGCAGGGTCAGCCCCCATCATGAGGGATTTTGTTATAGTAATCATAAATCCCAGGAATTCAGAGCACAGGGGACTGATTTGAGAGATTGTGTATTGCGATAGAGGCCGTTGCCAGTAGCATCCATCCTCTTGATAACAGAAAGTCCCAGCTGGAGCTGGACACACTGCTACAAACACACATCCTGTGGCCTGGTGACTTAGTGGAGGCAACAGACGGTGTACACAGCTAGTGAGTGACACCCGTGAACGAGGGTGTGCGATGTGCCTTCCACCTGGGAAAATGCAGACAGTAACAAGTGGAACCTGGAGCAGCTGTCCGAGGCCACAGATGGGACTGGAGGTTAGAAGGCACTTGTGTCCTCGGCACCAGAAGCTGCCCTCATCAGTCCTGTTTTTCTGCTTCGGCTGTTACACGAAAGAGAAACCTCTCTCATTTAAGCCATTGAATTTCGGGGTCTCATAGCCTTTACCAGCCTAACCAGTATCTTAATACCACGATTTTCTGTGGAATCCAGCTAACAATAGGTATGCTATTATGGCTGGATTCTCCTCACCACCATCTAATGCAGTCTACACTCCATTAAACAAGACTGGGATAAAAGCAGGGGTGGGGGGAAACACAATTCCACTATTAAGAAGCCAACCCTACAGGTGGCCAAGAAGCACATGAAAGGATGCTCAACATCACTAATCATTAGAGAAATGCAAATCAAAACTACAATGAGGTGTCACCTCACACCAGTTAGAATGGGCATCATCAGAAAACCTACAAACACAAATGCCGGAGAGGGTGTGGAGAAAAGGGAACCCTCTTGCACTGTTGGTGGGAATATAAATTGGCGCAGCCACTATGGAGAACAGTATGGAGGTTCCTTAAAAAAGTAAAAACAATTACCCTATGAACCACCAATCCCACTACTGGGCATATACCCAGAGAAAACCACAATTGAAAAAGACACATGCACCCCAATGTTCATTGCAGCTCTATTTACAATAGCCAGGTCATGGAAGCAACATAAATGCCCATCAACAGAGAAATGCATAAAGAAGATGTGGCACATATATGCAATGGAGTATTACTCAGCCATAAAAAGGAACGAAATTGGGTCATTTGCAGAGACGTGGATGGACCTAGAGACTGTCATACAGAGTGAAGTAAGTCAGAAAGAGAAAAATATTGTATATTAAAGTATATATGTGGAATCTAGAAAAATGGTATAGATGTATTTGCAAAGCAGAAATAGAGACACAGACGTAGAGAACAAGGGGAAAGCAGGGGTATGTGATGAACTGGGAGATTGGGATTGACACATATACACTATTGATACTACGTATAAAATAGATAACTAATGAGAACCTACTGTATAGCACAGGGAACCTGACTCAGTGCTCTGTGGTGACCTAAATGGGAAGGAAATCCAAAGAAGAGGGGATATATGTGCATATATAGCTGATTCACTTTGCTGTACAGCAGAAACTAACACAACATTGTAAAGCAACTCTACTCCAATAAAAATAATAATAAAAAAAGCAGCCAACCCTATACTGGCCACTATTCACCTGTGAGGTAGAAATGAGAGAATTTGAGATGTAAACCCCTGCAGGTAGAAGTGGATTTCCACGAATGAAGAGGAATTAAGTTTAGGGGAACTGATGGTCTTTTGGGAAAGGAGCAGGTTTAACCTAATTGCTGATTGCAGTCGGTCTCCTAACTTCACTCCTGATCCCAGATCACGAGAGGGCCAGGGTCCGAGCCAGCCCCGGAGACTGAGGGGGGAGGTCTACTTTCACATGTATTGTGAATAGCCTTCAATGAGAGGAGGAAAAATGTGTATGCTGTTACACATGGCGGGGGTCTGGTCAGGAAAGCAGCCCATCCCAGGTGATTCAAGAGGGGAAGTGCAGCCCTACGAGTGACGAGGGACGGCCACAGCAGGAAGCCACCGAGATCCTCGGAGCCCTGAGATGGCAAAGATGCAGCCACTGAGGAAGCTGCAGTGGCAAGGGAGCCTGGACATTTCATTTGCAGATTAGCAAAGGGATTATTTTACACAAAGCTGTCAGGATCTTGCAGAATTTTAAGAGATCTTGAAGGGTATTTATTCCTAATTCATGAGTGCTCTGTGAGCAGTGTTTTGTTGTGGTACTATATGTAGCCACCATTTCTACACCAAATTAGCGCGGAAGGAAACCCAGTTGGTGTTTGTTTACATGTCTTTCAGTTACTGAACTAGGCTAACTGAGGCTCATTGTCAATGAAATCCACCTGCTGAGTGTTCCCCATGCCCCTGATGCCCTGTAATCTAATAGGAGAAACAGGGACTCTCCAGAAATAACATTGCTGAAAAGAAACATGATGTAAAGTGGTATAAACTTATACCTATCTGTATAAACTTACACCTATCTGTAAGTGCACACAGGTTCAAGGGTCATTCGGGGTTGGGATCAGGGAAGGTTTTACGAAGCTGACCCAGGTCTGTTTTCTGCTCACTTGTCGCATCCCTAGGGGACAGTCTGCTGGGCCAGAGTCCCCTACCTGCGACAGCCCACACCCCTTCCCAGCTGCAATGACTGCACAGTGGGAGCGTCCCATGTGCCCCAGTGGGGTATTTACACCTGGGAATCACCAAACGCTGCGAATCAGGCTTCTTCCTCCTGCGGAGCTGCTCTTAGATAGCTCTAGGAACAGTGAGCGCCAGCCCAACTCAGACACGTGCTCAGTGAGCAGCGACAAGGCAGGGGCAGCTCAGGGCAAGTGAAGCGGGCAAGACGTCCGGGCAAGGCCAGGGCACTCCTGGCCTGTCGTGGGCACGCGGACTGGCCAGGAGAGGCCGAGTCACATCGCAGGAACAGGTCACCCCAGTCTCCAGAGGCTTGAGCGGACAGGTTCATCGCTTGCCCCCATCTGCCGGCCCTTGTGGGTCAGCTGCTGGCACTGTTCCTCAGGTAGGTGCTCACGCTGACCAGAGCACCGGCCGAGGACAAGGCTGTCGCCATGCGGGAGGGCTTCGCAGCAGCCGGTCAATGCCGTGCACCATCTCACCAGCTTGAGGAGCTGTGCCTGCTGCCCCATGGCGCACATCTACGTCCCGGGCGAGTGCTGGCGGGGCCTGCAGAGCCCACCCAGTGCACGCGGACCAGCTAAGAAGGGAAGCCAGAGAGGCTGCTCCTGGCCAGATGGTAGCGGGCTGGGAGGCTGGGCCATGTGCGCGGCACTCGGGCCACTGGAAGGCTTGGGCAGCAGCGGGAGGACGACGACCCTGAAGGCTGGACAGCGTTAAGGGGCTGCCTCCACAGCTAAGCCAGGCTCCGGCTGATGCGGAGAAAGGCGGGGCACGGAACAGAGACAGGGAAGAAGCCGTGGGCCAGGCTGGGCCGGCGAGAACGGTGCCGAGGGTGGGAAACCCTGAGGTTTAGAGACCAGGGGACTGTATCACGATCAGAGTCGGTCAAAGGAAGGGACTCTTTTCTGGATGGAAATGAGGCGTTCCAGCTTTCAACACACCAAGGCTTAAGCACCGGGAAAATCGCTCCGCAATGTCCATCAGGTCTTTAGAAATGCACACGGAAAGCTCACAGACGAAACAAAGGCCCCGAGGCCCCAGGAGCCGAGAATTACCCCCGAGTGCTGCCTCTCCAGCAAGTGCCAGACCAGGCGAAGGAGGGCCGAGCGCGCAAACCTCGAGGTGCTTCCGGCCCGAGCCAGAAGCACGCTGTTCGGGAGGGGGTGCCCACTCCGCCTGGAGATGGGCTGGCGCGCAGGAGCGCCGCCCTCCGCACCCCACCGAACAGGCAGACAAAGGGGTCAGCAGCCCAGTGTCACATCTCCCGTGTTTCCAGGAAAAAGTCATTGCCAAAGAATGCTTCTTACGAGAACCCGCAACACTCTTCGTGACGTGAAAGCTAGCATGAAGGCAAGCAGAAGGATTCCAATAAATGCTGCTTCTGGGGCGGGCAGTTACTGATTGCTAAGAACTCCTCCTCATTTAGGGAAAGGCTCGGAGACTCTCCCAACAGCTAGCACGCTTGTCTACCACACTGGACGTCGGTGCCATAAAGAATCCTACTTCTGTCCCCACCTAGCCGGCTGCAGGACGGATGAGACCGCGTGACCGGAAGGGCTGAGACCAAGTCCTCGGGCCACACTCAGTGCGCACTGCTGCCCATACTCGCACCCCCTCTGAGCCAGGGAGCAGCTGCCCGGGAGTCTGCACCTGGACCACTCCGGTAGCACCCACTGCACTACCGTCAAGAGGATGCAGCACGGAACAGCTATCCGACGGAGAGACGACTTAAAAATAAACCCATCAACTCGTTAGTTTAGCGCCTGCAGGTGTTTAGAAGCTTTACAGGAAAAGGAAAAAGTTCCGATACATATAATCACCCTCTTCATGATTACTGTAGGAAAGGAAATTTGCATCCTCAGTACTTCAGGAAGTTAAGGCCACGAAAGGCGGCGGTCAGAGCATCTTCATTTAGGTCTGGGTGGTACACGTAATACCTGACCCTTGGTTATAGAAGCTCACGAGGTGGGGAAACAAGAAAACATGTGTCCAACCCACCACAAAATCGAATTCTGTGACCACTGGTTTACTGCTCCTTTTCTGTACGTTTTTTACCATGCTGGTTAAGTGATAACATTTAACTGAAGAATCTACATCCGGTCTACTCTCGCTGATCAAAAATGAAGTATGGATGAAGAAGGCGGGTGAGACTGGGGAGCCACAAGATTGCAACTCGGAGTCACGGTCCCACTGCTGCAGGCGAGGGACAGTCAGTGGAGGCTGGGGGCTGGACGACACCGGAAGCACGCGTGCAGTGCGTCCGCACCCTCAGGAGCGGTTCCCCGTGAAGGAGCGTTACTCCTGTGAACGCTTCCCACCTCCGTACTTACTGGCGTGTGGTAACAAGTGAAGTGCGGGTGAAGAAGGAAGCAACACGGCGAGACGCTACGCTCCTGCTGTGGTCAACAGCAGCCACAAGGAGTTAGACTTCACGACCATCTGAAACTCTGGCAGAACAATAAAATTTTCTTCAGTTATCTGAACAGAGTTGGTAACAACATGAGATAAAAGTTACTCCCAGTTATGAAAAAATATATATATGAAAATGAAAGCACCCCAAGGAAATATAAAAATCTTTAACAAAAAATAGTTTATTGCACAAAATTCAAGGAATTCCCAAGCACACTTAAATTTATAAAAAATCAACATGCTTTTTAAGTTACAATTCATTGTGCATGGTGACACTTTTCCCCTGAATAGCCCCAACCTGAGGACTCCCTTTTAACGAGGAAATTTTTATTAAACATGAATAACTTAAAACCACCGAGTTTTCTAGATCCTCTGAAGCATTCCTGTCAAGGATCCTATTGTAACCTGAGACCACCATACACTGAGAGGCGCCCTGCGGGGAGTGAGTGAACTTGAGTGAGGCTCTGAGAAGACTCTCACAAGCCCCGCCCTGTGCACATCACGGCCCTTGGGGATGCTCCAGGACAGTTCTCTTTCAGATCCGCTGGTCCCTTTCACTACTGGCAATCTTTACACGCGACATTTAATTTTCGTTAAAAAAATACTCAGAAAAGTAGGAATATATGTCACGGTGCCCTTGCAGGCCCATGGCTTTTGCAGTATCCCTATACCAAGAAAAGTCTTTAAACCGAGGAGCAGTTGAATGAGAATTTTCCTAATGCAGCATTCCACAGGCTGTCTTCCTCGAGGCCCACCCTGGCACCTGGACCCCAGGCCAGAGTGTGAGCCAGTTTCACATCTCATCAAAGACACTGCCTGTTACAGCTTCCAAATAGTAGAACAAAGGCATGTAAGTCTAAAAGATCCGTGGCATCTATCTGATGTGTACCGTGGAAAAATCAACAACAACCACTCACAGTAAGTTATTTTAGGAGCATAAGAAAATCAAGTCATAACATCACGAAGTGTCCAAGCTGACATGCTCTCCAGTGAGGACACGAGGGTGAACAACATACACAAATACAGCGCAACAGCAAACGTGTTTCTACACGTGCTCCAGAGTGGACTGCTGTTTTCCATGAGGAAGTTCCTAATTCCCACTTCTGCCCACAGTGGAAGAATATTTCCAATGCTGCTCCCTAAAGAATCAAGCTCTGGGAGACAGGAGCGCCAGTAAAGCCCCTCAGAGAAAAAACCCGCAGCAAACGAAGAGCAGGCGATTCAGTCCAACGTCCCCCTTCAGGGTGATTTGTTAAGGAAGCCCGGACACAAGGGCCCCTGGTCGGGAACTACAGGCCAGACGTGACAGCACGAGGGGCACACACAGGACATGGGAGGGGGGCAGCCTGAGCGCTCAGGCCAGAGGCAGGCCGGGCACGCACAGAACTAGAGGATGAAGCTGGCACAGGATGACAGCAGGAGCCCAGACGAGGCACTGCTGCTAAAGGCGCGCGCACGCGCACGTACACGCGCACGTACACATGCACACGCACACACGCGCAGACGCACGTACACACACAGAGGTGACTCGACAAAGGAAAAAGGGGTGGGGAACAGAGATTGCTTTCTCTTGATGGATATACTCAGGATTCCTTTATCCTTTCCTAAGGAAGATACACTGTGATTTTCTGGAAGACCTCAGCAAGGAGAGAGAAAGCGGCTCTAAAATTAAAACAAAAGATATCGCAGCCAAAATAAATAAGAACATAAATTACCATTTTTCTTTTCCAATGGTACAAAAACAATTTTGTCAAAAACAATTTCCAACTTAAAATGAAGAGCAGAATAAAGTTTTCAAGTATAATTTCCAAGATTAACCCTGTACAAATGATATACATATTTTAGACGTTCCAATACTTGCTGGGGAATTTTTTTAAACACTAAACATCTTTGTGATTAATGTTACTTTAATATTATCAATTAACCTTCTAACAGCATATTGTGAGAGAACAAAAGCAGGTTAAAAACACCACGCTGTCTTCTCCACAAGAGAGACCCAGGTGATGCGGTGATACGAGCATGTCTGGCCTGATCAGTAACACCGCACACTTCATCTTCAGACCAGCCGACCTGCACAGGGGGCCACACAGACCCGTTCTCTCTCTCTTCTCTAACTTGGAACAATAAACATTATTTTAGATCATCTTAGCAAACTAGGGGCAAGCTTACAAACCTCGAGTCTCACAGTCACTCTAGGCGGGACCTCGCACACTTGGGGTGTCTGATTTCAGGTAAACCTCGGGAGACCCTCTCATGCTGACCTGCCCCTTTCGCAGCTTTCCAGATGAGAGGGTCAAGGGCCTTCTCCCCCTTCTGAAGGGTGTCACCACACAGAGGCCAGCATATCTCTTGACGACCACACAGGCGCTGGTGGACGTTGCCACACAGGGCAAAGTGCTCCCTGGTCTGGAGCCCACGGAAGCCCTGGCCCTGCCCCTCCTCCTTGCTCCCCCCCCACCTCTTGAGGCCTCTCCCCATGCCTCATGCATCAGGTCAGCGTGTGCTGACCGTGGTGTCTATGTGGGCGTCCTGGTGGCCATCAGGCCTGCCCGGGGGGTGGCCAAGGTGAGCGAGGCCATGCAGGGCCAGGGGTCAAACAGGTGGGCATTGTGCACTCATGGCAAGGAAAGACCCTCAAAATTAAGTGAAACTAAAATAACAAAGAACTTCTGCCTAAGAATATTTGGCTTTAGAAGGTAAATAAAATAATTACATTTCTTAAAACATAATTTTCTGACATTCCTAAATCCTACACATACGTTACTTCCTAACTGCAGATTTTCAAAAGGCAATCAATAAAAAGACAATTCGGGTCATTCTTAAATAATACGAGCATATACTTTTTAAAGATTAGATGATGATTTCCGGTATTTATATATACGTTCTACGGAGAGATGGCTATTGAAAACAAAACAAAATAAAATAAAAACCAAAGGTGCAAACGAGGTCTCACTCCTGCAGGGAGGAAAGCTCTTTCTGAATCAGACAGGAAAGTGAGAAGCCGGACGCAGCCACGCAACGCCTCCGCCAGCGGCCGTCCGAGAGCAGCGTCTACGGTCAGGCCTAAGATGCCTCCTTCCGCAGATAACCCTTCAGACACATGCAAAATGTCTCGCTGAGCCCTAGATTAGGTTTTTAAGATTTGGTCACTTCGTGGGAAAAGCTGGCTGCGACCTGCAAATGACTGTCATCGATTCTCGACTCTCGCTTTGTTATTTCACTCCTTGTAACGGCCAATGCAAAACTTAACTTCCATCTCTTAGAAAGACAATAGAGCATACAGTCAAATAAATAACACGGAGGAGAGAGCATTCCTGCAGTCAGCTACAAACACTCGGGGTGGGGATGCTCGGCGGTCACCGCTCCAAAGTGCTCTCTCGTGGCCCCGCTCTGCCCGTGTTGCTCCGTGTCTCCTCTGGGGTTGGCGTGATCGCCCAGGCGGGAGGGGCTGGCGGGGTCCCCCTGCGTCCACGAGGACAACGACTGGTGCACAGTGACCGCATGAGCCTCCATCTGGCGCTGCAGGCTGTCCATCTCCTGCCTGGGGAGACAGGGGAGGTGCGCGGTCAGACGACAGCCGGGGGCGCTGTCCCCCCCAGAGACAGCTGGCCACCTCGGACCCGGCCCTGACGGCAGGTCGCTCACGCACACCCTCGGGGGCCCGTCGAGCCTCTCTCCTGGAACAGCATGGAAGAGACTCTGGCCATTTTCCTGTGCACCACACAGAGGCCGACAGGCCGATTGGGGAGAACGTGGGAAACACAGAGCCGAGGGTCTGTCCTGCAGGGCGTCCGCTCACAGGGCCAGAGCCACACCTGCCCTTGCCTCAGACACGGGCCTCCCACTGCCTGGTGTGCAGGGTCATTTAGCCCCGGTCAGCTCCCACCTTGGAGATGGAGGGAGAGGCACGGGACCAGCCCACCGCCAAGAGACGCTACGGAGCCGCTCGCCAAGCGAGCGCACCACGGTGCGGTGCTGGCAACAGGGAAGATTCTTCCAACTGAGACCTGCAGCTTATTTGTAAAGACTACGAGACGGAACCCAGAGCAGAGTCATACTTGAGTTGCTGCAGGCAGCTGTTGAGGTTCTTGAGGGGCTCCTTGCTCACGGCAGGCGGGGGCCGCAGCAGCTCCTCCAAAAGCGAGGCTGGCACGGGGCAGTCAGGGATCTTCACCGGCGTCACGGGGCTGGAAGAGCTGGCTTCTCCCTTCGGCTCCTTTCTCTGTTTTTAAAAGCACACGGTTAGGTGCTTCCCCAGTGGCACAGTGATTAAGAATCCGCCTGCCAATGCAGGGGACACGGGTTCGAGCCCTGGTCCGGGAAGATCCCACATGCCACGGAGCAACTAAGCCTGTGCACCACAACTACTGAGCCTGCGCTCTAGAGCCCACAAGCCACAACTACCGAGCCCATGTACCACAACTACTGAAGCCCATGAGCCACATCTACTGAGCCTGCACGCCACAACTATTGAGCCTGCACTCTAGAGTCTGCGAGCCACAACTACTGAGCCCGCGTGCCACAACTACTGAAGCCAGCACACCTAGAGCCCGTGCTCCGCAACAAGAGAAACCACCGCAATAAGAAGCCCGCGCGCTGCAACGAAGAGTAGCCCCCGCTCACCGGAAACTAGAGAAAGCCCGCGCAGCAACGAAGACCCAACATGGCCAAAATAAATAAATAAAATAAAAAATGAATAAATTTATTAAAAAAGAAAAAAAACACACAGTTAGCTCTCCCACTCGGAGGCTGACGCCCCTGCCCCTTCCCCGAGGGTCTCCGCCATCACACGTGGTCTTCGAGGTGCCTCCCCAGCTCCCCTTGGGCCTCTGGGGAAGCACTTTCCACTCGTTCTAAATCGGCAGAGCTGGCAGCCACGGGGGTTCAAGAAATGTTGGCTGAATAGAAAACCTTCTTCCTAAGGCATGAAGCAACACTACAATCCTGGCTCCTCAGGAGGCCGGAGCTGCCGAGAGCCCCCTAAATGAGAGCTCATGGTGGGAGCTTTCCAGAGAGACCATGGCCTTGCCTCTGAGTTTCCCTAAGAAATTAAGTCAATTTTCCAAGTCATAAGACTCCCCTTCCTAGGACTTCAAATTTTTTCCACAGATAAACAAACCGTGCTAAATAAACCTCTGAATCTAAGCGACTTCTTTGCACCTGCAAAATATTTACACAGACTGGTAGAAAAACAGACGGTGGGTAAACAGATAACCTGAACAGAGCTCATGACGGCTGCTTCGGGCTCCCCGGGCCCCTGAGCCTGTTCTGGCAGCTGTTGTGTCCCAGCTGGTCTCGCCTAGAGGCCCAGGGGCTCTTGTTAACACAAGCAAACCATGCCCTCATTTGCTTTATAAAGCATAGTACAATAAAATGGCATCTAAATTCATAGAAAGAGGCAAACACTCTGTTGGAAAAAGCTCTAAATTAAAAAGATTTGGCCTGTGGTCCAAGGAGAACATCCCATCGTCATCTATCTTCACACAACCGTCACTCAGTGTTGGTTAATGTAACTCTGTGACTGGCTGACCGACTGGAAAGCCTGCCAGCCTCCCGCCAGCATATCCCTGGAGCCCCACCAGCCGCCCGGTGGCCCAGTACCGTCTTGGCTGCTCCCCGCCGCAGGTCCAGCTTGAGCTGCTGGTTTTGCTGGAGCAGTGTCTTCATGTTGCTCTTCAGTTCCGACACTTTAGCTTGAAGCATGAATTTATCTTTCTGGGTCAGGGACAGATCTTCCCGTACCATCTCCAGCTCAGATTTAATATTCTAAAGAAAGTAAAAAAGTCATAGATTTTTAAAACTGAAAGGTCTTGGGCTTCCCTGGTGGCGCAGTGGTTAAGAATATGCCTGCCAATGCAGGGGACACGTGGTTCGAGCCCTGGTCCGGGAAGATCCCACATGCTGCAGAGCAACTAAGCCCGTGCACCACAACTACTGAGCCTGCGAGCCACAACTACTGAAGCCCGCGAGTCTAGAGCCTGTGTTCTGCAACCCACAACAGTGAGAAGCCCGCGCACCGCAATGAAGAGTAGCCCCGGGCTTCCCTGGTGGCGCAGTGGTTGAGAGTCCGCCTGCCGATGCAGGGGACACGGGTTCGTGCCCTGGTCCGGGAAGATCCCACATGCCGCGGAGCGGCTGCGCCCGTGAGCCATGGCCGCTGAGCCTGTGCGTCCGGAGCCTGTACTCCGCAACGGGAGAGGCCACAACAGTGAGAGGCCCGTGTACCGCAAAAAAGAAAAAAAAGAAAAAAAAAGAGTAGCCCCACCTCGCCACAACTAGAGAAAGCCCGCGCACAGCAACAAAGACCCAATGCAGCCAAAACTAAATAAACTAAATAATTTTTTTTAAAAAAGTGGTAAATGTATAACTCACGTTAGTTTAAAAAAAAACCTGAAAGGTCTTAAACACACTGCACAAATCTTAGTTCGTACATCACAATTCCAAGGGGCTGGAACTCTCAGCCTTCATGAGTCGCTCCCCTCCCCCTGCCACTCCTCTCCAAGGGTCTACACTGCGGAGAATCTGGTTACAGTCCTGTCCTCAACGTTCCCATCCACACTTCAGAGCCTCTACCGAGGGGCCGGTAACATTCCCATGTCCACATCTGACAGTGAACCCAACCCTTGTTTAAACTCCAAGATCAGCTACTAGAATAAGCCTAACTGTTCCTAAGACAGAATACAAGTCAGTTCTGGTTATCTCAAGCTGTCCACCTACAAGCAGGAATCCCAGTCAGAGTCACATTCCCGACCCTTTCCTCGAGCAGTCAAGACTGTGCCTGGATTTCTTCATAGAGAAGCTTATCACAGATTGGCGAATGGAACCGTCTCATTTTTTGGACTTAATGAGATCCCGTTTCTGGGACACACCGCACAGCTCAGCCCAGGGTGGGGCCCTGGGGCTCTGGTCTCTGCTCAGCGTCCCTCAGCTGCCTGACCTGGGCTTCTCTCTGAAATGGGATAATGTCTGCAGAACGGTTTGGTGGGAGCATTCAAGCCATTGAGAACTGCTGCTGCGCACCTAGCACGCTGCCTGGCACAGTCCAGGGAGGAGCTGCTGCAGTGCTGCCAGGGGCTCGTACACGCTCCATACACACCCCGTACACGCCCTGTACACACCGCGTACCTGCATTGACTGCTGTATCCCATCCAACTCCTGTTTACTCTGCCGCTCAGTCACGTCCAGCTGCTGCTTCAAGGACTGGATTTCTCTCTCTTTCTGATCCACCTCCCATTTGAGATTTTCCATCTAGAGAAGGGAAAAAGTCACACAACCAAAAGAATTTTAAAATGGCTTTCTTGCATTATAACATTGCTCTAACTATATCTCTGCGTATCATTTAATATCATACTTAGAAAAAATAAATATCCCTTTCCAAGAAGGCAGAGAATGAAGTGAAAGTGTCAACCAGCAGAGTCTAGCTCTGTAAGTCCTGTTAACTGGAGATGTAAAGCCGCCCCGGCGGGTCACCTCTTGGTTTCCTACAGGCTCTTTGCTCAGCTGCTCATCCAGCTGCTTCTGCAGGAGCTGGAGCTGGGTCCGGGCCTCTGCCAGCTCTGCCTGGAACTGTGCTATTTCCTGGGAATGTTTCCCCTCCTGAATCCTAGCATAAAAAACAAGGAAGAGTGAAATTACAGCGTTCTTCCAATTACCTTCCCACTCAAAAATGTTGTTAGTTGAACGTTACATGTCCTGGGTGGACACGCATCATGACAAAAACTCCCATACTGCTCACCCTGGGCAGGGACTGTTCTAGGAGCTCTGCAATGCACTAGCTCAACGAATCCTCACAACCCCCGGGGAGGGACGCTTTGTGAGCCCAGTTCACGGATTATGGTGGCAGGGACCGATGCACGTGCAGTGCCCAACACATGTGCCTGCACGGGTGCGAGCCAAGGCCACTCCAACGGGAGCCGTGCACCACAACGAAGGGAAGCCCGAGGGGAGCTGGGGAGGCGCCTCGAAGACCACGTGTGACGGTGGGGACCCTCAGGGAAGGGGCGGGGGCGTTAGCCTCTGAGTGGGAGAGCTGTGTGCCTTTTTTAAATAAATTTATTCATTGTTTATTTTTTTAAATTTATTTTTGTCTGCGCTGGGTCTTCTCTGAGAAGAGGGCTCAAGATCTCTTCTCAGAGAAGAACCAGCAGGGCACAGAGTGGGAGCACACGGCATCAAGGCCAAAGCTTCAGACGGAAGCTGCGGCATCCTGAGACAGCAATCGGTTCTCTCTCTCCTTCTCAGATCTGCCTGCAGAGTACTCAGCGATCTGCCAGGACACCGGGGCCCTGGTGCGCTGAAGGCACTAACTGGAGATGGAGGGGGTGGTGGCGCCCGGCCCCGCCCTCTCGCACTCACTGGAGCCCATCTGCCTCCGCCTGCAGCCTCTGCACCTCCCGCTCCTTGGCCTGCAGCTCCTTCTTCACCTCGCTCAGCTCTAAGGTGGCGGCCTTAAAATGGCGGCGGTTGTGCCCCGCTTCCCCCTGGGCGGCAGCAACCTGGGAAGAAGAACACAGCGTCATCGAGGACAGAGGCGCAGCCTCACAGGACGTGCCCGGGTTCGTGGAGGCCGCCGCCCAACCCCTTGCATCCTAGCTGCTCTTGCAGGCCTTCCTTCCAAAGCCTTCCAAGGTCCCCATCAAGGATGAAAGTACTGAACACACGCTTGGCCCTCAAGCATGCAACGTGGTAGCAGCACCTGCTGAGCGAACAAATGTGCCCAACTTTCTTGGTCTGAGCAGTGGTTACAGTCTTCCTCAAGTATATCTGCATGTTTCTCATTACATGCATTCACAATTCACGTATCTGGGAGGAACCCGCCTCTCCATCACATACCATCTAATAACTGTAAGAAAGCTATTGCTCGTCATCCATTAGGACGCAACTAGCTTTCTGCATAGTTAACGACAGTTTATCTCAAGGTTTCTGAGAAAACAAACAAATTCTCAGAACGTAACGAAATTTTCCATTTTCCTTTCCAACAGTTTAGTTTTCTTGTCTAATTGCACTAGCAAGCACTTCATTTCAAAGAAGTTTAGTAAAAATATTTATAGTATATTACAGATGAATATAGAAAGAACTCATACATGAATGGAAAAAAAAACTCCAACAGAAGACATTAGCCGTGGTTGTCACTAGGTAGAGATTCAAGATGATCTGTACTTTAATCTCCGTGCACACTAAAAATTTTTACTACGTGTACTATTTTTACAATCAAGACAATCAGACCAAACGCACTCAGAGGAATAAATAAGCATCATTTACAATTACTGCCCTTAAAAAAAGAAATCAAAGTGAAATATACATTATCCCTCCAGCACCTTTAGTTAAAAATCTCCTAGTTACGTCTTTAAGGTGAGAATAAAACTATTAAGTGATACCTGAGTACAGAGCAAAAGATAGGAAGGTGGGGATAGAAAAGTAGGGAGTGTTGCTGACTCAGTTCGGAACCACAAGACGTGCAGCAACTCCACGCAAGGATAAAATGTCAGCTGCAGGCGAGGCAACCGTGGGTCAAGAACAAGCCAATAATTGTTCACGTTAAAATATTCTTAACGTATCTTAAAACTAGTCCTACTTTAAAAGAATGTCTTACTGTCTCACCCAGGAAATAAAGAACTATCTCCTTCTATCTCTAGTGTACTTTCGTGGAGAAATTTTTAAAGAATGTGGCAAAGCCCAGGTCACATGCACCTACACACGCATGAATGCGCCAATGACAAACATGTTCTGAGCATCTGCTCTGTGCAGGCACTGGGGACATGAGGGTAAGCAAGCCGCAGACCTCGTCCCAGGAAGCTGACAGTCTAACAAGGAAAGAGCTTTACAGAAACCACAGACGAGGCATCATGACAGTAAAAATTTTCAAGTGCACGGCCTGAGGCCCACTCTAGCTCGCAGGGTGGCCAGGGCAGGGCCCTCTGCGGGATGAGCCACCTGATGCACTGGTGAACACATGAGCCAGGAAGACTGCTCCAAATGCAGAACATGGCCACGGGTCTCCAGAACCACCTATCTGGGTTGCATTTTTAACACAAATAAACATATACTACTCTGCAGTTTGCTTTTTAACTCCACACTACGTGCAGGGCATCTTTCCCCAGCAAAATACGTAGCTACGGAGCTCTGTGCACATATCTTAGAGCTGCACGACGGCACACACTCTTTCACTGATGAGCACAGGGAGGGGGCCCTCTCCAGCCTCGCTGTCGTCAACCCCATGACGATACCCTGTCCTTGGACACGTCAGTAAAGGTATTCACACGCTAAGTTCCTGGAAGGGAACTCATGTCAAGGGTACTAATACTCAGTTTTCAGACATTTAAAAATTACATTCCAGAGGCTCTATGAGGCTGCAATCTGGAGCCGGTTGGAAGACACACACCTGCTCCTTGAGGCTGTGCACCGTCACCCTTTCCTTCTGTAGCGCGGCCTGCAAGGCCTGGACGAGCTGCTTCATCTGGCGGTCCTCCTCCTCTTTGCGCTGCAAAACTGCCTGCACCTACAGCACGTTCCAGGAGTGGTAAGGAAGGAAGGACGTCAGATTTCCAAAGCCTGAAGAGCCCTGGGAACAAGCAGGGGCCACTCTGATCAGTGCCAATGGAGATGGAGGGGGTGGTGGCGCCCGGGGAGTCTAGTGTCACGGGGGCTCAAGACACCATGACATGTTGCCAACAAGGGTACAAGCCAGGAAAGGAGTGAGAATCCCATCTCTGGAGAACGCCGTGTGCAAAACCGAAATCTCAGATCACAGGAGTATCATCAATCATATGATCATATTCAAGCATCTCGTTAGGAACCCAAAAGATGCATATAAACCCAGGGTTATCAACGCAATCGCCTCCGTAGCAAGGCTGCCAGGGGCAGGAGTGGTGGGAACTAAGGAAGCGCTCTAAAATCTGGTGAATTCAAGGCATGGGCTGGGATGGGCTATTGAACACCATTTGAAGACTTCCCTGAAACGCCCAGAGGGGCTGCAGAGAGGAGGAGCTAACAACGGGGTCTGCAGGGAGAGCCCCGCTGGGATTTGAACCCCGGTGCTGAATCACAGGAGGCCCTCGGGTCAGAGTCCCTTACGCACAGCATGACTGCCTTGAGCTGGGAAAGGTCCCCTCTACCCTCCGGGAGTCACCCACCCACAAGGAACCTCATGGGCTGAGCCTAGTCCCTCCACAGCTCAGCTGCGGGGAGACACAGGCTCCCCGGATCCACCCCCGCCTCAGGGCTGGCAGAGGGGCTGCGACTCCAGCAGATTCTCTGGCCTTTACCCTGCAGGTGGCTGTGATGACCAAGTGCAGACCACACAGCCGAAGCCCTCGGAGGGCTGCCCCGCCTGCAGCAAGTCTCCTGCTGCAAAGGAGTTTCCATACCTGCAGGTTCAGCTGGACCAGGTCTGCTTCCCTCTTGGCTAAAGCTGTCTCTAAGATGCCGTTGTGTTCCCTCAGGGCCGCGCTGGACTGTCCAAGGCCCATAAGCTTCCCTCTCTCATGCTCTAAGTCCAGAGCCAACTTCTTATTCGACTCCTCAAGGCACTTTATCTTCCTCCTGAAGCCTCTGGACTCTTGCAGCTGAAACAAACCAAAGTCACCGTGACATCAGGGAGTTGCCCATTCTGGCTCATGGAGCGCTCGCACATCAGGAACTGAACAGCTAACACCACCAGCAAGAACGCACAGGCAAGCACTGCCCCAGACACGAGGGCCCTCGTCTCACAGCTGGGAAGGTTGCCGCGGCCACGCCCCTTCTCTCGTGGACCCACAGCCGACAGCCCAGCCCTCCCCCGGGGACCGTGGGTTTGCAGAGAAGCACACCCAGGGTCGGAGCCCAGGCGGGCCCGGACTGAGAGTGAGAGACAACTGTCAACGGTGCACGCAGCCCCGCAGCTCCCGACAGCCACCTTGGGACCCTGTGCAGAGCCCTAGGTGACACCACCACGCTGCTCGTGTGGCACCACCCAAAGCATGACCGTCTGGGACTGAGAGTTACGCGGAGTTCCTCTAAAGGGTCGAGCCCCTTTGAGCCGGGTGTCTCGTCTGCCACACCAGAGAGGCAGCGGGCACAGCGGGCCCCGCTGCAGCGCGTGCATGCGCGGCTCCAGCAGGGCGGGTGCTCAGAGACCCGGGCAAGCGGCCGACGGCCCCGGAAACGCAGGGCGGAGGCCGAGCGCCCGGCCAGCAGTACCGCCCTGCACATGGGGCCGCGCGGCGCCCGCCTACCTCGTCCTCCAGCTCCAGCACCTTCTCCCGCTGTTCCTCCAGCTGCTGGCTGGTCAGCGCGATGACCTCCTGCAGCTCCCCCTCCAGCATCCTCTTGCTGTGGCCCACAGCCTGCAGCTCCGCCTCCAGGGCCTGGACCCGCTCCTGAGGGCCGGGACGAAGGTGGGTTTGGTCACGGGTCCCAGCATGTAGCCCGGCTCAGACTGACCGCGCAAGGCTGCAACCAAGGTGATCGGCTCTCTGCAGTCTTCCCTCTCCCTTACAGGACGCAGTCAGCTACCGGGTAGCCACACAGTAATGACTCACAAACTCACTTTTTCACTTAATGCTTTGAAAACACAGAAAGATAAGAACTACCAATTACCGTCTGTGGCAACTAAGCTGCACCAGGCACGATGTAACCAATGCCACACGCGTGTGCACACACACGCGCTCACACACACACACAAATGCACACGCACACACACTCTTCCTGCTGCTGCTGTGGGGCAGGCGCTGATCTAAGCACCTCACAGGTGTCTCTCCACAGAGCTGTCCTAATGAGGGAGGCTCTACCATTTACCTCATTTCGGCCTCATTTTTTTTTTTTAATAAATTTATTTATTTTTGGCCGAGTTGGGTCTTCGTTGCTGCGCACGGGCTTTCTCTAGTTGCGGCGAGCGGGCTTCTCATTGCGTTGGCTTTCCTTGTTGAGGAGCACGGGCTCTAGGCACGTGGGCTTCAGTAGTTGTGGCACGTGGGCTCAGCAGTTGTGGCTCATGGACTCTAGAGTGCAGGCTCAGTAGTTGTGGCGCACGGGCTTAGTTGCTCTGCGGCATGTGGGATCTTCCCAGACCGGGGCATGAACCCGTGTCCCCTGCACTGGCAGGTGGATTCTCAACCACTGCGCCACCAGGGAAGCCCCATCGGCCTCATTTTTTTTTTTTTTTTGCCTTTTAGTTCATGCTGGAGTAGAGTTGATCAACAATGCCGTGTTAGTTTCGGGTGTGCGGCACAGTGACTCAGTTACATATGCCTGTGTCCATCCGTTTTCAGATTCTTTCCCATTAGGTTGTTACAGAGTATTGAGCAGAGCTCCCTGTGCTGCACAGTAGGCCCTTGTTGGTTCTCCTCGGCCTCCGTTTTACTGAGGATCAGCAAGGTGAGTGAGCTGCCTGAGACCCCACCGCACCAGGGCCGAAGCACAGGCTGAACCAGGATTTTGGCTCCCAGGCTGTGCTTCTGCCCAGCTGGCACCGGCTGTGCAGCAAGGGGGTGACAGACTGCATGGCAGTGACACCCACTGCTGGTACCATGTAAGTCAAAGAATTAAACAGTGAGAGATTTTAAAGTAAAAAGGAAATTGCAATTGAGTAAGTTCTCCCGCTCCCAATGTAAAAAGTAAGCATGTGACAGGGAATACTGAATTTATGTATTTTACAAGAGACCACGCTATGCTACAGTGTCCTCCAACTTACGAATTCTTAAACTGAGAGGAGAGAGGAACAAAGATGAGAAAAAAATACGATTACTAAGCATAAGGGAAATGACTCAAATCGGTGGGTGATAAACAAAACACAGAATTTTATACCCACTAGCCAAAGTAAAAGGAGGTGGTCAGATCCAGACTGCAGGGATCTGGGGACCAGGACACTCGTGACTGACAGAGT